>NC_083613.1:20530999-20635999 GCF_963584025.1 Labrus mixtus
AATTAAAACATGTGTGAATGTGTTCCCAAAGAAAACTGAGCATATGTAAATACAACACATTAATACATACTGAGAATCTCCAAACATGATCCGTATTTTGTTTAACCTCTAGATTACACTTCCAAACAGTATATTTAATTATTTTCTCAAGTCCTACTTCCTTTGATATTTAAAACATTTTGTAAAGATAATACTTTCTTGACATATAGCACAGTTATAAACAACTGTAAGGAGCATAGACTGTACATAAACATGGAGTTATGCTCAGTGATGTCACCCATTGGTTTCTGAAGTGGACTTCTGCAGCCCATCGGTGCTGGTTATATCAAACGCTGTCTGAAAGTAACTTCGGTCAACCTAGTAACAGGCAAAGAGCTGGAGCTGAGGCGGGTCTCAAGCAAGAGACAGCTACAACGCATTCCTCCGTCAGTCAGATCAGCCAAGCCCTTATTATGAATAACTCGTATGCAGCATAAAATCAAAAATCATTCCCCGAATAAAGTGTGTGCCGATCAATACACGAGATTATCGGACCAAATTTAGCTTTTTGAGGCGCTTAAAAGTTTTATTTCTTCTGTTGCCGATGGTAAGATAACAAAGAGTGTTTATGTATTTTCAAGAATTAGAAATACGTAGGACATCTTGCAAGTATTTCTCTTGTGGATGTTTCGCAGCGATAATAACCTTCATGAGGTAAGAATTGTGTTATAAATCATTGAACTTGTTTCATATCATTGTTTTGCCTCTCAGTAGTTGTAAGTTCCTTCCCTGAAACAGTTCTTTCAACCATCATTTAATGTTCTATTTCAGTCATCAGGTTTATGCAATTTTAACACTAGAACTGAAAAGAGTCTCAATGTGGGAGGACTTTTTCTAACATAGATATTCAACCTTAGTCAGCTTTTTACATAACTATTTTCAGTTAAAGTAAATTCTCAAGCAAAAATGCCCACCAGTTTCAGATGGATGCTTTGCTCTGCTTTATGTCGCTGTAAACTGAATATCTTTGATTCCCTTTTCCTCTGACTCTTCTTTTACCAGTGAGAGTTAAGTGGTAAGAAGGACTTGGCAGGTATAGATTTCAATCTTTTGCCGACATTTTACTAACTTAATTGACTCAATTAGAGGCCAGGGTTAATCTCTTGATGATAAAATTACAAGGAGATTTAAAAGAACACCTGCAGGACATTAAGAATCTAAAATATAGTGTATTTTTATTTGCCATAGTGTAAATTGAAATCTTCTCAAATGCTCCCCTAAATAATTGACACACATTCTGCTCACACTTCTTTCTTCCTTCTGCAGCACACTCCTCTCAACGCTCCAGGCATTTATATCCGGACTCTGATTCCTGACGGACCGGCTGCCTCTGACGGCAGGCTGAGGATCGGAGACCGCATCCTCGCAGTGAATGGGACCAGTCTGATCGGAGCAGACTACCAAAGGTACTCAGGATGTTTAGGACCATAACAATAGTCGGGAAGGGGAGAGTAATGATACTATTGGATGATAGTGGCATTGGTTACATAATAAGCAGTCTTCATACAATGTTAACCATCCCCCTGGCTGTCAGCCTCTTCAACCAATCGATTTCTGTGATTGATAGGTGTAAGCCCAGACATTGATGCACCTTACTCTTTATCTGCTGAGCTACAGGTAACCGGACTCTTTCTCTCTCTCCTCTTCATCCTCTTTTTTTTCCCCTCTCAGCGCGGTGGATCTCATTCGTCTCGGAGGAGGTCGCCTTCGTTTCCTGGTAGCCAAGTCAGACCCGGAGGTCTCTGAGAAGATCAGCGCCTCTTCCTGCTGAGCTCCGCCAAGACACGCACAAAAACACAGAGAAGACTGAGGAAGATGAACAGCAGGACGACGAGGGGTAAAGATGTGTGCACTGATGAGCAGGGTACACCGAAACACACATGGCAGCATGAAATATGAATGTGAAACCCAGCGACAGCACAACGCTTAGAAATCAAACTGGAGATGATGCTCCATGACTCCTCCCCAGCTGCCAGACCTGCTCCCCTTATGCTGACTCCTACTGGGTTTGTGTGACAGACAGGATCAGTAACCCACGGCGACATCAAAGGGATGTGCTGCAAGACAAGTTGCCTAATTAATCAGCGAGCTCTACCCGGCCAGTACACAGTTTACCAAAGTTTTAAGCACAGTAGATTTTAGGATTTTAATGTCTTCTCTGTCAGACCTCAGAGTACCCATGCACACTGGACATTTTCCAAACAGTTTTTAAAATCATTTTAAAATAATGATTCTATTAGCATGGCTAAAGGCTACCAAGCTCTCAGACAAAGGGTACAGAGAATGTACTTCACAAACCTAAAAGCATTTGCCTACAAAGTGAAGACAGCCTCGTTGATCCTGGATGTGTAACAAAGTGAAAGCTTTTGGAGTGGAACGTTTTATAAACCTGTTTTTTTTTTTTTTAATTGAACCCAAAAGCATGACTAAGGTCTGCTTAACAAACTGGACATAAGTGAATGAATGTTGACTTTTGTACTGAAGTGTCTGACGGAAGGGCAGAGGAATCAATCTGAAGAATGTCAACACATACAGCCCAGCTCTGCCATTTCACACTCAGGCTCACTGGATGTACCTCTCCTGCAAACCAGATGGACTATGATAGGAGGAGTGCAGCTGCAGTGGGACTCATTTTATCAAGGCCACATGTGTCACTCCGGAGTTTGATGCACACTCCTTGTGTGTATGAAACTCTGTTTTGCTGTGAATATGCTGTATGCTTCTTAGTAGACGGTGTAAATAGTTGTTTGTAAATATTCATCATCTGGTCTCAAAGTGTTTGGACGTTCAAAGAGAATCTGCATTTGGGGAACAACTCAATCTTGTTTTTTCCCCCAAAATATTCTGATCAGAAAAAAATGAAACCAACTGATGGTAAAAAAAAGAAAAAAAGAGACAGTATTGTTTGGTTTAGAGAAAAAAAAGCTCTGATTGTGTTTTTTTTCTAAATCATATTTATTTGTTTTACATCCTGTGAATACGATACAACTTGTGCACTTCATTATTGTTCACACAGGTCCAAGCTTGACTTTTTCTAAGAGAACTAACAATCTGAAATTACCACACACAAAAAAGTTTGACTTAAAGTGGCATCTAGATATGCAGTTAATTGTTTTGTGATTGGGTTAGAAGATGCTTATATTTGATATTTCTGGCATTGAACTAATAAAATGGAGGGAATGTCATTTTGTTTTCTGGTATCAAGAAATGATAATGAGTTAAAGTGCACGAGTATCTCCAGACATAGATTCAGAGTTTCTCTGTTTAATCTACTGACCTTGCTGTTTTGTGGTTGTTGTTTTTGACATTTTCTTTGAGAAACTAATTGTTCTAATAAGGACTGTTCACTTAAAAGTTAAGATTTAAAACAATATAAATTCATTTTTAATGATCAATAGTATCAAACTCTGCCAATTTCAGTCATGTTTTTACCCACAGCCGCCAAAACGTTGGTACAACATTGCCAATGTATTGATGCAATATGAATACTCGATATTGGGTACCAAGGATCTGGTATCCAAACAGGTAATGATAGTATTTGAGTTTTACTTGTATCAAAGTCTTAAACTCTGGTATCATGACAACCCTATTTCCCTGTGAGGTCTTTGGATTATCTAGAGAAACATCATTTGGTCTGAAAGATGCTGCTGATGATTTTTTGAAGCTCCATTTTCCCTGTGCACAAAACAAAAAAAATCCTTTGACCTTCGCTGTATCGGAGAAGACGTAGACATCCCAAAGGCATTTTAAAACCTAACCTGATTTGATTTCAATATAAACAAGTTATACATAATTCAGATTAACTGTTAAAAGAGGTCGAGTTAGAACTAGTCATCTTTTTATAAAAGCCTAGGTTACTAGAAGAAAACAAAAGTGCTGTGCTTTGTCAGTTTTCTGCTGCCTGGCCCTCTGCTCTGACCTCAGCTCCACACAGCTCCCCTGAGACGCACAGATCCCTGAGTCAGGAGTCATCCCTGTGACCCTCTACCCTCTGCACAGCTGCAGGTTGAGATGTTTACTGTCTCACTGAATAAGATGCAGCTGTCACACAAAGTACTGAAGGACTGCAGGATAACCATTCAGAATGTTTACTAGGGATGCACCAATGATGAATTAAAATTAAACAGATTCCGTTTGTCTGAATTTTTAAGAAAAATGCACAGTATTTTTTTCTTTTTACCCCCAAAAGAGTCAATTCTAGAGGCTTTTACAAAAAGGAAATGATTGATGATGGTCAAACCTTATTTATGAGTTTCAATGTTTCAACTTTCAAATGTTTTTAAATACATTTCGACTTGCAGCACTTCTTTTGACAGTTGTTGCCAATTCCATGGTTTTGACTTTTGTTATTTTTATTCCTTCTTCCAATGTTGTTAAAACTTCCAAGCAAGCATTATACTTTTTTCCCATCAGCCTTGTTTTACTCTCCACGTTTTATTCTGTTAATTTTCTGGCAGTAACAGTTGATTGTTAACAGTTGATTGTTGTGCATTTGGAGGTTTGTATGACATTGATCTGATGCATGTCTATTCTTAATTCATGATACTGTTAAACAACAGATGGTACTTAAGAATAAAGATTGTTGGAAACTTTCATTTGTTGCCAAATGTAAACAACGTACTGCAGTGTGGAATCAAACCCAACATGTGACAAAGGGAAAGACGACATATTAAAGTCAATGAGGAATTTTAATTTGTGCTACACATTTTAACAAATCACAAATACAGGAACATTTAAAAATACATATACTTCTCTATTTCCAGAATGTTTACGTATTGATGACAGCTGTTTTAACATATAGCAAAATATTTTTTCTTTTTTTCCAAAATAAGAAAAACAAACTTCTAAATAGCTTTATCATTTAGCAGATAAAGCAGCATACAATCATTACACATCTTTTTTTTTTTCTTTCTTATAATGTGCAACAATGATCACTGAAATATTGCGCAAGTTGTGCCTGATTGCCAGCTTTAAAAGAAGCCTGTGAGATTGCATTCAGCTAAAGGCAGAGTGAGAATGAGTGAGAAGAGAGAGAGGGGGGAGAAAGTGCTGGAGAATGTCTGATTAAGGCAGTGTGTCTGTGCCAACAGCTCGACGCCTCGTTTGAGGCAGAAAATATGGAGACTGCTCACTGAGGAGAGGGAGGAGGAGAAAGGTAAAGGATAAAAAGGTCAAAATAAAAAAAGTGGGGAGCAAAGATTAGAAAAGATGCCAAAAGTACCCTGAAGAAATAAAGAAAACATCAAGAGAGCAGATGAATATGTGGTCATGTGTTGGTCCCGCCCTTCCCCTTATAAAACCGATACAAGTCTACTGATGCAACGTAACTATCACCACTGTAGTGTTGCTAATTGTGTACTGTTAAAGAAGCGCTGTATTAATCTACAAAAAAAGGTTAAGCTGTCTACGGGTTAAAGTAAAATGACAACGAAAAATGTAGAAATACTTAAGGCTTTAAGGATTATTTCAATAATGCTTTTCTGTGCTAAGACAAAAACTGTACGCACAAGCTGTTCCATTTCTCCTTGAACCACTACTAAAAAATAATAATAATAATAATAAAACAACAATCAGTTTGTCTACATTAGGTCAGCTCCACTTTAATCAACTCCGAATAGTTGCCTCTTGTTTCTGCCCTTTCTTTGCTACAGCTCTGCTGTCTAATCATGCAGGTCATCTTGAATTTAGCTTTACTCTGACAAACCGCACTGAGCTGCAGGGAACCAAGATCTGAAAAAGTCTTGGTTTGTTTTATGAGTTTTCCTTTCCATTACTTTTACAAAAACATTACCCTGTTCTTATTGTGTGAGAAGGCAAGAGGAAGATGCCTCACATTCAGATCCAGGCCTCAGTGTATACACGTTTTTTTTCTCTTTTCTAAGAAAGACAACCTGTTTTTTTTCAGTAAGGATTGCCTTGTGAAGAGTACAATCATATTCTTAAAAGTCTCCCAAACATCAACCCTGTCAGTGAAAATATACAGTTAAGTCCTCTCTTATCTTTATGTCCACAAGTGTGTGAATTTACACATTATGTCATCTCTGATTATCACAGCTTCTTCCGTTAATTTCAGCCATTTTCAAACATGCGAACACACATTCCCTGGTTTTAAATCAAACTATGACTCTTATCACAAGTGCAGGAGAGGTGAGTTCTTTGGCCTGAGAGCGACTGATGCATTCAATCCATTATCAAGAGGAGACCAGTCTGATAAGCCAACATTCACGTAGAAAAAGTAGTGCTGAAATGATTATCAATATGTATAATGCTCTCACAAGCTTAACTCAATTCTTAATTTATTGTGAATGATGGATCACATTAAAAAGTCTGTAAAGCTGAAAAAACTCCTGAAAGATATTCTTTATACATTCAGAATGTATTTGAAACGTTTCATCTATTTTTGACCAAAATATATGTTCCTTATAAGTGAATTCCCTTCTGTTGAGAGAGGCTGCCTGTACATTTTTTGGCCGTTGCGGCTGCAGTCATATCAAATGAGTATAAAAGGCAAAGCAGTTTGGGGACAATAAGAAGGCTGTCCATCGGGTACCTGTTAAGAGGCCCTGGGGTTTTTACATCCTGGGGTCTTGGGTTTGTGATGTCATGGCAACGATGACAGGCTGCTGGGCAGATGTTACCTGATGATGAGCAGATTCAGTCCCACCCTCGTTCTCCATCTTTGGCCGCTTGGCCTGGGGCTCACCTGGCTGCTCAGCTAAAGTTTCTGCATTGGGGTGTCGGCTCACCAGCACTGGAGGGGAGCTGGAGGCCTGAGCAGCCAGGATCTGGAGAGGACTACAGAGGCCTGGAGAGGAAAACAACATAGCGCATCAGTATGATTTCAATCCCCATCTTTCTAAGCTTAAACGTCTATTTTCTTCAGCATGACTGCTGTCTGTGTTAAGTAACTGCAGAACAACGTACCAGATGCAATAGCAAGGCTGTTCGCCGTGGCAACAACAGCAGTGGTGTGTTTGCCATTCTGGGTCACCGGACGGACAGGAAGTTGATGTAAACCTGGGACGAAGTTCCTCCCATCCCCGCCCTGCTGCACCGCACTGTCCACAGTCTGGATCACTTGCTCCCTGTTCAGCTGGGCTTCTGATACAAACACAAGTACACCATCTTTAAAAATAGAACCACAAAACCTGTTTAATGTTCATGAAAGTGTATTATATATGATCAGTCAGCTCAAAGCAGAGTTGAGGTTGATTCATAAAAAAAAAAAAAAAAAAATCATCATTAGATAATAATGTTTATCATATTTATTTCTGTTCCATCCAAAATCCCCAGCCTGAGAGGAGTGAAAAGATGTGAAATGAAATATATTTATTTCTGAAGCTCCAGTGTTTATCCTGCTCTGCATCGGTCTTGAAACCTTCCTGCCTTCTAACCTCTCTCCGTTGTTCAGCATCTCCAATATTAACCCTAGTTTTACCTTGTTTCTGGTCGTGGAGCTTATTAGGAAAATGCCTAGGCTTTTAAGGTCGGGTAGAATCACGTAAATCTGAATCAGTTCGGTTGCCTGCTTTCATTACTGCAACACTTGTTGGTTTACCATTAGCCTGGCAAACCAAGGGGCAAAACGGCCGTGAGCGGGTGCCGTAAAACCGCCTGCTTCTCTGTTCAATGTAAAAACAAACCATTCCAGACCAGAATCGAAACTTTGCAGGAGGACATACTGGCTGCTGCATTGTTGACAGAGAAGCCAGCACTCAACATAGCTTGATTCCTTAATGTCTGATGATATAGTAAGGTTATTTATCATTTAATACAGTAGATTTTTTTTTTTATCTCTAAATAAAGGGGAGGTAAAAGCAAACCTAATCTGTCAGAAATATCCTCAACACTGCAGATAAGTGCAAACAATTACAAAGTATGAAAAGACAAGATCCGCATTAAATAAGAAGACCAGCTTGTGTACCTATCAGGTACTAATGTACATGTAAAATAAAAAAGAGCATCCAAGAGAAATTTCCATGGCAGTACCTCTGAGATCACTGTTGCCCTCTGCTGCTCCAACAGAGGATGTGCTGTACCCATTCAGAGGATTGGATGCAAGAGGGGCACTGGTTACCACCCTGAGCATGGTGATGGAGGACTGAGGGGCGTTCTGAAGCAGGTGGATGGGCTGGACTTGACCACCACCACCTGGAACTAGAGCAAGGGCTTTCCCTGCCAGGTGATGGGGGGCAGCCATGATGACAGGCTGAGCACTGACTGGAGATCCTGCACAGAGACACAAACAAGAATTGTACCTGTTATGTAGTGTGTGAAGTAGGGCTGAACTTGCCATGAGCACATAGTCAGACCTGAAGCACATTACAGTATGTTGCCACTTCAGTGTTGTTTTCTCTTTATAAGACATGTCCATGACTTATGTACAAAAAGTATGTCTGATATCACCATCAGTAGTCACAGAACTGACCACTGTGCATGCAGAGTCTGTGTGTTTCGGCATAGAAAAATGCACAGGTTACAGGTAACGCTGCTTTGTGACAGACACATCAGCATGAAGCTTGAAGCAGACAATCACAGAGTTGAATGAGTGGATTCCTCGCCATCATCAGTCCCTCTCCCCGGTGCCAGTTAATGCTGTGGCCACATATACCGACCATTAACAGAGCTGATGTGCTGCTGATTGTTCACTTTTGAGGGCGACACCTGCAGCTAACATGGTGAATCGGGCGTTGGTCACTGGCAGCTCGACATGGTGAGCTTTGGTTTAATTAGAAGTTACAATCACAAGGCTGGTCTTGTTGGCCTAAACTAAACATAACTTTGAACTTTGTTAGGATGGGTTGATGACGTGTAACACAATTGCAAACCACAAGTTTATTTTTGAAGTTTATGAAGAATGTGTAGCTCCAGCTGATCTCTCCACCTTTCCTACTCAGAGTTGCTGTCAGAAGGACCAAGGGTGTGATGAAAGTAGGAGGTGGCATTTGAAATCAGAAAATGACTTAAGGACCCACTTGAGTAAAACTGTCTGATTAAAAATTTCAATGATGTACATAAAAAGACACTGCATTCATCAGGTCAAATATTCTTTAAAAAAACAATATATATCGCAGAAATAAAAATATTGTTCCCAATAACGTTCAGTTTTAGTATGACATGTTACACATATTACATGTGTGATTTTGATTGTGTTTTGTATCTCACCTGGGGCACTCTGAGAGTACCTGTACTCAGGCACAGATGCCAATTTGTGAGCTAGCTGCTCATGGTGGTCATGGGGAATGGGAGAGCCCTCCCTGCTCAGACATTCAGGAGTCTGCAGCCCGCTGGATGGAGGAGAGAGAAGCCCCTGGTGGGTCGGGGATGCAGGGGCACTCCTAGAAAAGTAGTAATGAGGAGACGACCAAAGAAATCAATAATTACATCGAGAGACTTCTTGTGATATACAGAGCTCCTTCACTGCCAGTGCCTAGAAAAGACTTACTTTGTTCTATCCAATCAAATGATAGCCAAGAGCAGAAGCAGAGAGATAAAAGAGAGTGTTATCAGAGTCAAGTCAGAAGCCAAAGAGCACGAGACCAGAAGTGGCTGACAGCCTAGTGTGTATGTGCTCGAGAGCTGCAACAATGATATAATAATAATAATTATAAAATATATTATATAAAGAAAGATAAAATCCCAATACTGACATGTTAATTATTGTTTAAGTCATGTTTCAAGTATAAATAAATAAATCTAATGCTTTCAGTTCCTTGAATACCATTTTCTTGGTCATTAATGATAGTAGAATCATTGAGTTTGAGACTTTAGTTTAAAGTATATAAAAAATATTAGCAATTCTATTTTTTGATGAGCATTTTCTTACTTTATTTTTATTTTTAAGACCAAACAATATCTCTTGTTAGAAAGGGGTGGGTACATGGATAATGACATTAACCCTTTGGTGGCAGACTTATTAAGCCACAAATGACCCACTTACCTAGAAGAGAGAGGTCCGAATGGCGTCCTAAAGCAAGCCACTCCTCTTTGCCGTCTTTTCCTGAATGCCTGTTCTACCAGCTTGCTCTCAGAGGCGGAATCTACCCGCCAAAAACTACCTTTCCCCGGCTCATCCTGAGATCGAGCCACCTTCAGGAAGTAGCGGTTGAGAGACAAGTTGTGTCTGATCGAGTTCTGTGGGGAGTAAAATGTTGTATTAAGTCACTTGATGAACAGAAATCGTAAACTGAAAGGAAATATGACAGAAATTGAAAAAAAATTCTTTAACCCCTGTAAATAAATTAGCTTCTGTTATATCACATTTTTCTGACTGTATCATGCAACCATACTGATCTAAGTTTTACTAGGCTAACCTTCCTATACTTTGAGGCTTTTTCAGTGCTGACATTGGGAAGCCATTACACTCCAGTTCAACAAAGAGAGCATACCTGCCACCCCTTGTCTGCAGTGCGATAGTAGGGGTAGTGTTTGGTGATGTGGGCGTATATGCCACTGAGAGTCAGCTGTTTGTCCGAGGCAGAGGAGATGGCCTGGACAATCAGCTGTGCATAGGAATAAGGGGGCTTGGACTCATCCTGGACAAACAAGACACAAGTACTGACATTAACACATTATAAATCACAAACTGTACAACGAGGACAGTTGAAAAGTTCAAAATGACATCTCCTTCGGGTAAAATAAATAACTCTTGATGAAGTGACTGTGTTCTCACCTTGGGGCTGTCTCCGCCAGCTGACTCCCCACGCGGCTCACTTCCACCACATCTCTGATCGATGAGGCTTCGTCTCTGCTCAGAAACGGCCTTGGCTGCAAATTCAGCTGCTAACTGGAGGTCAGAGGTCACGTTGCGTCCATAGCGATACCCTGATGACCCTGCACCTCGTGGACTAGCCGGACAGGAGTTAGGAACACTGGAGAGGAGAGGAAACAGTTTGGTGTTAAAAGCTTAAAGTGATGGTTTGAGGCCACGACTTAAAGCAATACGTAAGATGTTTCTACCTTTTACCAATAAAAGAGCTAGAAAGATCTGCTGTGGTCAGAGATTAATGAAATACAATTGTATAATTTAATGAATTTAAAAACAATGTGTCTGGCTTTCAATCTCACTTGGTTAGACCTTTGGACATATACAGCCTTGAATTTATGTGATCCTCTTGTTAGGGTCAATAAACATGTTCAAGGTGAAGTTCTCTTAACAACATGTTGACTGAGTCTGAGACAAGATCAACTTCTAATATATTTATGTTGGTGTGTATATTTCAAATATATTATTTGATATATTTCACCTATAGCCTCCAATTAAATTATAGTTCTTTAGTCAACACATAGAAAGCCTCAACACTTTATTTGATACAATTATTACATATTCAAATTTGTTTATAATTATATTTATATAGTCATAATCATTCAACTAAACACATTGAAAATAGTGAAGTGATCCTCATTTTTATATTTTCAGTCTCTTATTCATCTTACTATAATCCTGTGAAATGAACTTATTTTCCTTTCGAAATAAAATACACTGACCTTGTCACTACATTTATACACGTTTATGAAAATCCTCACTTGTTTCTGATAATTTCCTCACATTCACCTTTGACAAAGTGCAACACTGCAAAGAGTAGAATGAGTTCAGAGGTGTAAAGACAGAACTCTGTTACACACCCCGTTTGGAAAAACAATAACAGTTCAGATCCATGCTGTTCAAAACACATAAAGTGATCATCAGCACACCATAATGATCTCAAATGCCCCAAAGTATGTCAATTATTAACCCGGTTTTATCTGTTGATGTTAGGAGACAAAACAGAGAGAAAACTCAGCAAGTTATATAACACACACCTGCCTCTGTTAGCAAAGTAAACACTGGTTTCTGGGAGAGTCAGTGTGCTTTGATTTGCCTTTAGCAACAGAGAGCAATGCACGCACGCAAACACACACACACACACACACACACGCACACACGCACGCACACACGCACGCACACACACACAGAAAGAAAGAGAATATGTTTGTATTTTTTGGCTGAGGAAACTGCAGGAAGCTGCAGGCTGTGTTTTGAGAGCAGCTCTGTGGGCTCGATGTTGAAAGATGAATGAAGACGAACAAAACTTCTACTGTTTCTCTGGGACATCTTAAGTCTAAAAAACGTAAACTTCATTTAAAGTTTTGTATACCTCTATGAAGGGTCAAGGGTTTTTTTTCTTTGCTTTTCGGTTGACTCGGTTACAAGCAAACAGCCCTGTCCACATGTGTACATGGGCCAGCAGTACAAGTGTGAGTGCTGACAGAGGAAAGTTATTGTACACAATTCATTTTAGTTGCCAAACAGGAAAAGTGACTCTTAACTGCCATGTGAAGTTTTACTGTTGTTGTTTTAAGAAGGAGCATGTGCTTTTACACAATAATCTCCCATTGTATTTGCTGTACGTGTGTGCTGTTACGGAAGGAGGCACAACAATCTGCCCGAAAAAGGCCACAGTGGGAATGTGGTGAAGAGATGTATGAGCAAGGGTCTTTACTCTGTGTGTATGTGTTGTGTGTGTGGGTGTGTGTGTTACTGCGTGTGTTAGTGCGTGCGTGTGTGTGTGTGTGTGTGTGTGTGTGTGTCCACGTGCAAGAGAACAGGAGCTGAGGGCTGTGAAGGAGGGGTGGGGGGGCTCTGAAAAAAGGAAACCAGGAATGGACAGAAAAACGGCCTACAGGCAAAACAATCTGCCCGACAGCCAATCACGCGCCTCAGAGCTGCAGCCATTCCATATAAGGCAGGCACACATTGGCTTAGATTGGTGGGGATGTATGATGTAGGAGCCAACACACACCAGCAGAGAGCGCACTAAGCACTGTCACCACTTGCCAGATGCACATGCTGTATACATTTATAGAGCAGTGATTTTCAAACATGTGCTATCACAGCTCATTCGAGAGCATGTTTCCATGTCAATAGTAAAACACTACAGCAGCTGATGAGCACACCTTCAAACAGACAGGATATTATCAGTGGCATGAGCTGCAAGTATTAAGATAAAACAAAGGGAAATTAAATCCACACTGATGACTGAATAAACATGCACAGACCAGAGACAAGCTGAGAATGTAAATAGCTCATATACTTTGATAAAAACCCTTATTGTGTATACATCATTAAGTGAGCTATAAAGTGCTATTTGGTTAAGAGGCTCTCAGTCTACATGCATGCTCCTTCATAACTTATAAACATTTTGAACAAGCGGCCTTTCCTTTGCCAAAACAAAATGACACAAATTTAAATAGAATTGTCTACTATTATTAGATGATGATTAACTGGTAGTGTAAATATTTATATACAGCAAGATTAAATCTATCATATGGCTGCTGCAGCAAGCACATAACCTGATTCTAACTTTTTAATGATATGACCTTGTCTTTTTTATTTAATAAAAAAGTAAAAGAAGTGGCTCAATATGATTTTCTAAATCTTGTGGCTATTTGATCACTTTTCTCTGTAGTCACACCTGCAGTGCATAAACCTGAAGTTTACCACCACAACACACAAAGGACATCAACTAGTCTTCAATATATAGAAAGGTCTTTTGTGTTTGGTGTTTATGGATGAAAATGGAAGTGTCTAATATTACAAATTGACATTTAACTGGTAGTGTAAATCTTTATAACGTCTAGATTTAATCTATAATAATAACAATTACACAGATGTAGAAGCCAAGTGGCCAGGACTCCCCTTTTAAAGAGATAATATATCTCAATGGGAATTTGCCTGTTAAAAAAGAGGTTTAAAAAAAGAAAAGAATAGGAAAGGGGGTGCCAGCAGCTCAGTCTGTAGGGACTTGGGTTGCAAACTGGAGGGTCACAGGACCAAAGTGTGGAAGCTGGTCTGGTTGCTGGAGAGGTGCTGGTTTGCTTCCTGAGCACTGCTGAGTGATGTGCTATAGAGCAAGGCACCAAACCGAAATTGCTCGGTTGCTGCTACACGTGCGTCCCCTCACTCTGTTTGTGCATTTGTATTCCTGGCCTATGTTTGAGTGTTTGTGAAAAAACAGAATTTCCACTTGGGGTTAAAAAAAAACTAATGTACTTTTGTACATTTGTACTAATGTTGATTTTATTTTCTATGTTTGTATTTTGTGATATATTGTGTATATCTGTTTTTGTATATAGTCCAAATCTTTTACAATTTTGCTTGATTTTTACTTGATGCTTTGGCAAACTAGTTCCTAAAACTTGCATGTAAATAAGGCCAACGAACTGAATTTAACGTAAATTAGAAACAAAATTAGTACTTGCATATTTCAGTAAATTAAAAACACTATTACATTATTCTCAGAAATAAGATTATGATGTTTCAAACCCACTGGAGAGAAAGTAAACTACACTAAAGTCAAGCAAGCTTAGCAAAGAGCTTCAATAGTAACAAAAAAACAACAACTGAGAAGAGGTGTGTAAAAACAAATACAATCAGCTCTACATCTTTAAAGTCTGTGAATATTTAAAGCTGCGTTTGCATTTTTAAATGCAGGGGTTGTGTAGGTTGTTTCTTACCTGATGGTACCAGTGGGCGAAGGCAGTGGAGAGCCAAACGCTCGGATGTGCTCTTCGTGCTGCTGCATTGTGGGAATGCTGATTTTGAGGGGGGAAATGTGGGGCAGAAGAGGGCGAGGGGGAAGTGCAGGTTGCTCCCTCTCTCTGTGCTCGTCTGGCGCCAGGAGTGACATGAACTGGATCTTGATTACTGTGCTGGGAAAACGAAACATACACCTAGAGAGCAATATAGTAAGAGGCCAGGGATAGAAGAAAAGAGAAACACAGTAGGTTTGATTAATTCATTTTCTCTTTTATAATGCTCACGAGCTGAGCATTTTCACCCTTTAATCATCAGTAATTCATGTTGAGATTTAAATCATATCACCAGATTTGTCTCAGCAGATGAAGTTCAAAGTTTTTTTTAGAAATATAAGTTTTATGTTTTCTGAGTATTTTTCAGATTTCTTGTCTTCAAACTCGAAGTTCTTTTTTATCTTTAATTTCACAGAAATCTAAATTTTCAGAACCATAAGAACTCTATTTACTAAGCGAGATCACGTGATAAGACTGCACCCAAAAGAGCACTTACTAAATGAACCTTGTAATGAATATGTTTTGTAAACTGTATATTCAAAGGTCACAAATGGACTTCAAATGAACAGATGTATTTTTTCATAACAGCAGCACATTCACAGAGCACACATACACAGTAAATATACACAAACACCAGAACAGGGAAACATACGGTATATTGAAGAAAAATAAACTCAACCACATCTGAATGCTTTTAGTTGCTCAAATCAAAACACAAGAACAATGTGTCATTCTCAATAGAAAGAGTAATGTCATTATCTTTACTATAATTGTAGAAAGCAACATCTTCTTTTTTATGTTGATGGGAGTTCTGATCTACAAAACTATCATGTGCAGGTTACATTATTTGTGATTTATTTTAGCAGGAACAGAGCACATTAGAGAATGTTTGAGGCAAAGATATCAAGTTTGGAGTTCTATGTCTGAAAAGGCGAGTTGTTGCTCTCAGCCAAATAATTTCCATGTAATAGTCCTTGTGACAGTGAACCTCATAGCAAGTAGCAAATTGGCCAAAAATGAACAATGTGCTAACTTGACCTGCATTTTCTCCTTCTTCAGCAGGTCCAGACAACTGCTCAAATAAATCCTAGGGTGAGTCAGGACCCAAGATGGTTCCAGCTTTAACAAAACCCTTGAAAGGCATATGTTTGTAGAACAGTAGTTTGTACTACTTAATGTTTTACAATGTAACCTTTAGGACTAAATGTGAACGTGTTTCTACCATCAGGTACAGACAGCAAGGCCCTATATTTAAAGTTGTTGCCCACACTCTTGTCTGATCAAAAATGACATTCTCTTTGAGTAAGAACTAACTCCCAACTAATGCTAGGGGTGCTGAGCTTAGGCTGAGACCTCCCTGTGGAGGAAAAACAACTAACGATACTATTCAAGTAATGTCCTATCTTTACTTCATAATCTGTCTTAGCTGAATAACCAAAACTAAATCAACTAACAGCCTGCTAACAGTTGTCTACGCCGAGAGCAGTTCATCCTCCACAACTGAGTGTCCATGTGAGGGGAGCACTGCTGAGGGAGTACAGGGGCCTGACAAATACAATAACTTTTGTTTAAATCCTTCACTCGTTCGATCTCTACGCCCAAGTAGCAAAAAAAGAAAGCAACTGTTCAAAGAAATCACATGACTTTTTGAATCGTGTTTGCTTGCAGGCATGTGAGAGACTCCGAGACACAGTGGAAGAAGGTTCAAGGGTTTAATTAATGGGACTGAAATTAAGCTTCTTTGGCATAATTCAACTTGGAACTGCATATTCTCAGAAACCCATCATGCCCAATATTAGTGTGTGTTTAATCCACTGCTGCAGAAATGTGATCGCTTAAGAAGATAGATGGTTAATTAAAATGTTTTTTATTAAAGAGCCATGAGGAAAAACTGCTTCAGCCTGGAGAGAATATCAGACTAGGTGGAAGATGTATTACACAGTAAAAATAAAATCTTAAGAGGAGTGCTTATCATTTCCAATGTGAATGTCTTGGTTGAGGCAAAACAGACGTTTTCACTTTTTTCATGATTCCTCATTTGATTCATAAAATTGTCAAACAGTTTCTTTTGTCCAAACAAATTGAATGAACAACAACTGTTAATGAATATAATAAAATAGAGAGAAAACAGCAAATCCTTCATTAGAAAAATAGGACAAGCCAATGGTTGTACATTTTGCTTTGAAAATAAACAATACCATAAATCATTCCTCAAAATTGTTGCAAATTAATTTGGAAGCTCTGGTCTAGACTTAAGTCCTACCTACATTTTAAGGTAAGACTAGAAAATTGCTGCATAAAAAGTGAGTGAAACTTGACAGAGCTTGTTGTGCCCTGTACAGTAAAGTGGAATATCTGGCATTCCTCAGATGAACAGAGATGATACACACTAAACCATATTAGTGATTAAGCTGAAGTCTCAGCAAAAGGTAAAGGGGTGAACAAATGAAACTCTTTTGTGTTGTATTTTACTTAGGTAATGGCACTCTGTAAAGACCTGTTTATATGCAAGTGTCTTTTCTCCCAAAAGTATCGAATCATACACTTAATTGTATGTGATTCAATGACGTAACATGAAATAATGTAAAAATCCTTTAAAGTGTTAGGATAACTTTAATGACAATTGTCAACTTCCACATCGGAAGAGTTCCAGTTTATTTAATGTATTCTTTCAGACCAACACATGCGTAAATGGTTGTGTGTTGAATGAGGCCTTGGTTTGTAAGTCTTGTGTTTACTCCATGTGCTCCTGCAATGAGGATGTCATTTCAGACTGTACTTCCTGTTCAAGGCCCGACACGCCCCCAAACAGTTTTAACAGTTTTAACAGCCAATCAGAGAGGACACAGACTGAACTCTCTATACCCCCCCTCCCCCTCGAAACCTCCTTCTTCCGCTCCACCCAGTGATTGACAAACATTAAGTGTTACATTTATAACAATACTTATTTTTGAGTTTAGCCACTGAGCGCAAAAAATAAAAATAAAAAATAAAAAATGTCACACCATGTGGTTCGTAATGATAAAACGCATTCAAATACTAAACAAAAAACACCTTCCAGCAAAACTGGTGAGTTAAGCTGTCAGGGATGCGTTTGTTTACTCTACTGTAATGTGACGGAAACGTGAAAGCTTTAAAAAAAAAAAAAAAACAGCTGACATTATCGCCGAGAAAGACTGCTGATACAAGAACTTAACTTGCAGCCAAAATGTCGATATTCTGATATTTTATAAGGATCCGGAGCTTCGTGCAGTGGCCAAATTCAGCTATCAATAATTCACAAAGCGGGGCGAAGTTTCTTTGGGGTCTCTCTAAACAAATAGATGACAACTACACGGATACAGTTATGGCATTGCAATCATGAGTAAGAGCCTCACTTTCCAAACTAAAAGGTAAACACACATTTATCCGAAGCTATGACAAAACAGACTAAATCAAACTCACTCTCAGAATCGATTGGCAGTATTAATGTGGAGGTTTTACTTAATTATACTTTAAAAAATCTAGCCTACAAACCAAAACTTTTAAGAGCCTTTACTGGTGTGTTCAAAGACATCTTGTTGATGTGGGGTTTTTAAGTTGTGGGTGGAGATGTTAAACGGAAAGTAAATATATAATGACATGGGGGGTCATGATACATTTTTCCCCCCCGTAGCTACCATAATAAACATGTCCGGTAGCATCCATGCTAAAGTAACTTACTCTCGGGGTAGCGGCAGCGGCGGCGCCCCTCTCCGCTGAAACACACCGTCGACGAACACGCCATTCTTGCCCAAGCACCGGAGGGAGAACCCGTGTGCCTCGTCGTAGGTGATCTGCAGATGTCGCCGTGAAATGAAACTCGAATGACCCATGTTAATGTCCACTGAGCCGTGAGACGAGTTCCGGCCGATGGTGACCGTCCTCTGGCGCATGACAAACTCAAAGTCCCGGCCCTCAAGTCTGGCCAGGGCCTGTGGAGGAGGGCACGCTAGGCGAATGGGAAGAATCCCGGCGTCGGCACGGGTTTCCACCAGCGGAGGACCCAAGAAGCCAAACGAAGGCTGGTGATAGGGGTGCGAGGTCACCGCAACACGCACGGGACTGCACGGTGCCGACTGTAAAGCCAGCAGGGCCCGAGCTCCGGTGTCTTCCCGGTAGTCTGCCATCTTCTTTTCGCAGGGTTCAACTAAAAAAAAAAAGAGAAGCACACTTTACTTCTCTCACACTCAAGAGTTGCAACGAGAGAGTTTTCGGCGAGGGCACTTGTTCACTCCGTGGCTGACAGAACAACATGGAGTCCGGGTCCGGCGGGTCGGGGCAAGAACGGGACCGGATCCTCCGCAGGAACGGGTATGGGTGCTGCGTTCACGGCCGCCTTTTACGAGTATCTTTTTTATTTACCTATTCGCATCACTGTTTATTTAAGGTATAACAACAGGATTTGCGTGTAAGTGACACATGTAATTTTTAAGCGATAGAAGTCCAAAGAAAGTTGTTAAAATTTAGATTTTCCAGTTTCCTATTGCTTTAATTTTAGTTTATGATAAAAGCTTATTTTGTTACTAAACACATAAAAACTCCGCTGATGTTGGTTCAGGGATTTCTGAGGTTGAAGTCTGGCGTCTACTTAAATAAGATACAATTACATTAAACAAGACACACTGCTTCTAATTGAATAAAGAAAATACTTAGGAGAAGGTATCATAGAGTAGCCTACAGTCAAGGCAATGGCGCCAAATCTGGGAGACTTATATTGTTGTCGACAGAAAAGGTTAATTGTTGTATCACAAGCTAGTAGCAAGTGACAAACCATATCAACAAAATATTAGTTGACAACATTGTGACCATCATCATGACTGGAAGTTCTCTTCCTTGAACGCAACATGTGGGCACCTCGATTGATAGGCTACAGTCGGTGTCGTCACACCAGAAAACTGCAGCCGAAGTATCTCGAGATTTGTGATCAAGTTTTGTGTTATTGAGAGTTTACGATTTATTTCTTTACTTTCATGTCATTTCGGAATTGTGAATGGTAACCAGATCATGTGTTTCTAGGAATTGGACAAGGCATATAAAGGCTAGTCAGACCAATCAGCTGTCATATTGATTGGAACTAATTATTTATTTTTAATTGTTTGTCTTATCATTTAAGCTACAGTGTAATGAAGATGAATGAGAAAATAATGATTGACAGACTTTGTCTATTATCATCGATTGTTGAAATGCTTAGATAGAAGCCTGCACAGTTTTCCTCTATCCCAGCCCCCAAGAACATGTGGTGTCTGCAGGGAAGCTGGTTTGCCCACCTCAGACTTTTTTTTTTTTTTTTTTTTATCTCTACCCTCTGTTTATAAACATGGAAAGAACAAGATGGATGTAAAACTCGGATAATGGATCTTTGAAGGAGCCGGAGGGTGTACATTTACCAAAAAGGATCAACCACATGAGTGCGCTGTTGTGACATGAAGCGTTCATAGAAACAGAGTCAACACCATAGACTGTAAAAATAAAAAACAGTCAACACTGGCACACAGATTTCTCGAAAGGCACTGAAAAGAGGGAAAAAAAAGTTTCACTTATCTTAGGCATGTTCTTTTAGTGCTATTACTTGGCTTTCAAAGGGGAGACATTTCATTGCAAGTGTAACTAGCTATTGGTCACTCAAAAAATGACGATTTATTTCTGTACAAAATATTTGAAAAGCTTATTAAAAAATTTGTTGGATAATTAATTCCATAAAATAAAAAATTGGCAACTATCTTGATAATAACTTAAGTAATTTTTCCACATAGTTGTTTAAAAAAAAAAAAAACTAGCTGCTCTTTTTTCTGATAATATCCAGATTTGGATGTTGGTCGGATCAAAAAATACATAAAGAAAATGTTACTCTTGGTTCTCCAAAAAAAAAGAAAAAAAAAGACATTTCTTTCTGCTCTTAACATTTTTAAAATCAAACAGTGATGGACATAATAATAAATTGCATTCCTGTTTAAAAAAAAAAACTTTTCACAAACAAAATAAAAAAATGCATTTCATACTAAATGAATAGTAATATTATTTTTATTTGAATTGTCCATTTACTTTAATCAAGCAACAAGTCTTTATTTGTATAGCACCTATTCATAAAAAAAGACACTTTACAAAAAGAATAGGTCTAGACTGCACTTTTTGTTATATTATTTACAAAGACCTTAATAAAATTTGGCAAAGTTACAGTGGCAGGGAAAAACGACTTTTTAACAAACAGAAACCTCGAGCAGAACGCGACTCATGATGAACAGCCATCTGCTGCTACTGTGTCGGACCTAAAATGTGATAGAGGGAGATAGAAAGAAAGAAAGAAACAGAGCAAAAACAACAGCATTGAATGAATGAATTTATAGCTACAATGCCAGTAACAATGATAAAAATAGGTTTTATTAGCTGTAACAACAATGTATGATATAGACTGATCATTCTGTATATTGCTCATTTATCATGACATTTACAGAATCACATGCTGTGTTGTGGTCTGGGGAAATGTATATAAAGTTAAAACTGATCCCATAATTAAACTCCAGAAAAGAGCTGAGTCATAAATAAAGCTGGTTACTATGATTCTATATTTTTTTCATTTACAAGGTTCTTCTTATCTTAAATATTTACTTTGTATTGTATGTAAAAACATGACTTTTTCAAGCTAGAAAAAAGTCTGTTGATACTCAACCATTTTTCAATTAAGAGAAGATCATTGTAATTTAAGAGGGTCATGTACGTTTGTAACATCAAATACAGATCTGTCTCAGTTTTGTGAGTCGAACTATGGAACAGCCTAAGTGATGAGTTGAAATTGTGTTGTACTCTACAGAGTCTAACAAAAACCATAAAATGTAAATTAATGAATAATTAAAACATAAAATTGTGAAGAATTAAGGAACAATTTAGAGTTCATCTGCTTTGTTTTTCTTTCTTTTTTGTATTGCTGATGTTTTGGGTTATATCAGGGTTATATTAAGGATTGTATAGAATAGGTAGAAATAAGCCTGGGCTCAGCCTATTCCTTTTTTGGTCATTGATTGTTTGAATTTTATTTTGTGAAATGGACCAGTGTAAACATGTCAAGTGTTTCTTTGTATCTGTAAGTGGAATATTTACACACAATGTAGTCTTATCTTTTAATGAATAACCCCAAAAAACATCCATTCATTATTAACATTTCAAACTGTAATAGTAATAAAATAGGAAGGACAGATAATGTTAATTATAAATATTTACAAGAGTTACATTAACATGATAATAGAGCTACACAGTGGTGCAGGGGTTAGCAATACCATTTAACAGCAACAGCCGGGAAGGTGCCTCTCTGTGATTTACTGGCAACAAGTCCAGGGTGTACCCCGCCTCTTGCCCAATGACAGCTGGGAACAACTCGAGCCCCCCAGCGACCCCGGATGGGACAAGCGTTATAGATTGTAGATGGAATAATAATTGTGATATTCAATTTTGTAGCACTTGGAATCAGAAAGATGCACATTATTAGATATACAGTATACTTATATAACATTTTAATTGATGTGTTCCATGACATTTCCCTGATTACCTTAAGACTTTAGAGTTTCTGAATACTTTTTTTTATTGCAGGCCCATATTCTATACACTGCAAAAAAAACATGAACACCTGCAGAATCAGGCTGCAATAAATATTACTTCTTTGTAGCAGTGAGACAATCACAGGCAGATGGGAGGACTCTTGTTAGGAATAACAATATACAATTATATATATATATATATATATATATATTCTGCTTGCTGTGAAATAAATTCCCATCACATTTTTAAAGAGCTTTATGAAAGAATTTCCATTTCTCTATCTTGCTGCTATTATGCTATCCCCATCCCTTGTAGCACCAGCACAGTAACTATACAGGTGTCAAGTCAACAACGTCTGTATATAGATGAGAAAAACACAAATCTCCTTTATTGTTTACACAGAATCTACAAGATATCCTTTAGTCAAGACCTTTTAGATCAATAATGATGAAAGCTTGGACAGTAAAATAGAACACATAAATGAGAAAGCATAACAACTTTTTTTTTTTATGAAGGTGGTGGAAGAACTTCTTTGTAGCTTGTGAATTTCCCCCAGGAATCAATACAGATTAATTTAATCAAATACATATTTGATGCAGCTTTATGATTCATTTGCAGTTCAAATGTTGCAGTATTAATTTGATTTCACAGAAAACGTAGAAGCTAAAGTTGCCAAAGAAATTCAGTAGAGAATGTACTACAGTATAACATATAAATGTTACTATATACAGCAGTTGTTTGAATTTTCTTTCTTTCCACTACTGAAAAGGGAAAGGTCTCTTTTTTACCATTTGTCTGTAAACAGCATTAAAAGATATGATTACAAAACAACTGAAGGATTATCTTTCAGCATGTTCGTTTGAGCCTGCAGCCTCTGGCCGTGGCACCAGCTTGAGTTTGATGGGCCGTTTTGGCGCCAACAGGCCCATTACGTCCATCTCAAAGGGGACCTGGAAGGAAAATAAGTGTATTCAAAGTCAACAGGGCATAAAGCTTCTTGCACTGTCACAAAGGGTATAAAAATGATGCAACAAACAGATAGCTTATCAATAGCTTGGGCATTATATAACTTTCAATATTTCTATCAAACTGGCAATAAATAATGTTAAGACAGGATAAAAAAAAGCATTAACAAGCAGTGTAAAGTTGAACATCTGTGGTCTCACCTCGGTCTCCTTGCACACAGAGAAGCTGTACTTCTGGAGGATCTCCACCACCGCTAGTTTCATCAGCACCAGAGCAAACCGCATCCCGATACAGTTCCTTGGCCCGGCCCCGAAAGGCATGTACGTGTATGGATCAATACGCTCCTTGTTTTCCTTACTGAACCTGTGGGTACAAACATGCCAACGCAAATACATTATTAATAACCAAATCGAGAATCCCACCTGCAGGGTCTGAAGAAGTTGATTTCCTCACCTCTCAGGTTTAAACTCTTCCGGTTCGGGCCACACTGTGGGGTCCCGGTGCAGGGGCCATGTGGGTATCATAACAACCATCCCTTTTGGTATCACAAGGCCATTTATCTCCATGGATGACTTGGCAACGCGCTCCAGACGAGCAGCAATGGGGTACAATCGGAGAGACTCGTTGATGACGCTGTCTAGATATTCCATCTTTATCAGAGCCTGGTACTCCACAGGAGTCTTTAAAAAAATCACAGAGACTTGCTTTTACAAGACTTCTTTGAATTCTTACTTTTGCTTATGCTTCTATTCAGGAGGAGACCTCCATGCTGTCATATCAGGCAAAGATAGGACCTTCAACAAGTGCTGAAGGGAAACACTGCAGGTTGTAATGAAAGGACAATATCCTCCTGAATTCCTTTATTGGGTAAGATGTGAAAATCACCGTCTTCAACTATACCCCCTTTATTAAATTCAAAAATTATTGAAGAGGAACAAGCTCTTAAAGTAAATTGTGATTTACAAATTAATAATTGATCTGGCATGAATTCATCTCCCCTCAGGAGACCATAAACCAATAAAACAGCATTAAAATATTTAGTTCTTGCCCTTACTGCTACCTCAAATGCTGTCCTCTACCAACTACCAGCGTACCTTGTTAGGGAAGGTGGAGTCGATCTCCTGCTGCAGCTGCTTCATAATGTGAGGGTTTATGGCCAGATTGTAAGACAAGAAAGTGAGAGAGGTGCTGGTTGTTTCATAACCAGCGAAGAGGAAAATCATTGCTTGAGAAAGGATCTCATGATCACTCAAACCTATGGAGATAGTAAGGACAAATATGTATTATTACTTTGAGTTGTGCTTTCATATGTATGTACTACATGTCTGTGCATTGTATGCTACCTTTTTCATGCACTGCTCCACTGGGGTCATTGTCCTTCTGAGAGTCAATCATCAGCTGAAGGATATCCACTCGAGTCTAAAAGAAGACGTTTAATAGAATAGCTCTATATTTGTATTCTTCTTGTACACACATGCACAGGAGATCTTACCTTTTGCTTTGTGGTCTCTCGATTAGACTTAATCTTTTGCAGCGCAGCATAAAAGAAGTCAGTTACAGATGAGGGGAAAAAGGAATACTCCAATTTTTGGAATAGTGGGCCCATAAAAGGAAAGAAACCTGGATTCAAGCAGAAAGAAAAACAGTTATAAAGTACACAGAACAGACAGTGACTGCACTGACAGCAGACATTCACAGAACAAATATTATTTGTTTACTCTCCACTTGAAGCACAGAATCTATACCAATAATGAGGAAGAGTGGGCTGAAGAGGTCAAACTTCAGCATCTTCTTGATGTTAGTGACGAACGGGTCTGAGGGGTTGTTAAGCGAGTCGATGTCGACACTGAAAGCTGTGCTGGTTACTACATCCATACTGTAGGGTCCAAAGAACCTGAAGAGCACACACACGTGTCACAGATATACTTCCATTCTTAAAATGACTTGGGTTTTATACATTTTCAGCAAAAACTTATTTTGGAATATTAAGTGTTAATGTGAAGTGTTCTTACTCCTTCAGCTCTAAGGGTTCATCCTTATCGGCTTTCTTTTTCATGCCACTGATCAGGTTAGCAGAGTGGTGCTTCATGATGTCAAACATCTAAAAAATGGGTAGGAACAGATAGACATAAATAACAATTGTACACAGGTATAATAAGGGTAATGAAACTGGAAAATAAGTTACACAGTAAAAAAAATCCTGCTGTTTCTTTTTATGCTTCCTTTGGATCAGTGATTTCCAACCAGGCTGAAAAACGAAGCCAACACAGAAGATTTTCACAAAGACTTCAGTTCATCCAGGTATGCCCCATTGCCTATACCACCTTATTTAAACATCATGTAAACCATTTTTAGAACATGGTGCAAAACAAATTTGAATTGTTTTAGCTTATGTTCCTATCAATGACAACTGTACTGGGGGTTGTGGATAACATTTAGGCTTTAAGTTGGCAGAAGTAAGAACGTGGTGGCTTTGAGTAAGTGCATGTTCCACACACCTAACTTGGGCTTTTGGGTATCAGCCTCCAAGTTCAAATATGATTACTAAAATTTTGTGCCAAAAACCAAGATGGCGATGGCAAAAATGCCTAACTTGAGGTTTCGATGGCAGTCCACAAACCAGTAAGTGGCTTCACAGTGGCTACTTTTTAAAACAGTCAGTTTGAAAGACTTTGAAATGATTATAGGATATAGCTGAAGGGTCAGAAAAGATAGAAGGCGTGCGTAAAAAATAATATTATCTACTTATGTTTTCAACAGTTTTTCTTCTGTGGAGTACGACTCTGAACCCTTTTAGATTCAAAATATTTCTAAGAGATCACCAGCCACTGCTGTTGGGGAAATATTGTTGAGTTACCTCTTTCAGTTTCCCTGAAGTGAAGGAAGGAGAGAGGATGCTGCGGATCCTCCTCCACTGCTCATCCTCAGCGACAGTCACAGCATCATACAGGGGTCCATTCAGATAGAAGTTCTGTCACAAAGTTAGGAAGAGAAAGTTGAGTCAGGAAGCAGAAACTCTAATACTAGAGTGAATGAGATCTATGTTTAGTATACATACTCTGCGGTTGGTGAAGAGAGAGTAACACTCCTTTACTAGAACAGCTTTAATCATGGCAGGATCTGTCATACATATTACGGGCTGACGGCCATCAAAAATGCTAAGAATGAAATATGATGACAAAAAAACAATCAAAACATGGGGGAGACTTTTGTGCAGCCATATACGTTTACCTTTTTAGAATTCAAGCACAGTAAAAACAGATGCGTCGATGTGTACAAGTAGCTCTCTAGAGAAAACAAAATACATAATGTGTATAAACACACACATTCGATCCAGCATGCACACTTACCCCCACGTTTTCCCATACTTCTTAAAGCAGTTTTCATCGAAGCGGGTGAACCCCTTGGTACAAGAAAAACAATAGACACAATTATTTTAATTTCACCATAACATGGTACAGATATTTGTAGGATGAGAAAATATTTTTTAAATGTGTGAAACAATAACAAGAGTACAAAGGATAATCTGGAGTTGGTACAGAGAACTTGTTAACATGATTTTATTTTATGTTTTTCACAAAATGATCACTGTTTCATCACAGCTTCTTCTAAGCCGAAACAACTCTATTAAAATGAAACTGAAAACATTTATCAAATCCTGAGGGATCAAATTATAAATGAAATAAACTTTCGTTAGATACTTAAATGTGAACTTTCACAAATAAAAAGTAAAAATGAGCTGAGAAGCTAATTTTTCATTTATCACCACCACATTCTTCTGTGGTTTTAAGATGGAGACTGCTGAAACAAAGCTGTAAAAACAGTACAAATATTTGACTGTACACCACCTATCATCAATGTGCTCATGAATGAACTCATCAAAACTTTGAACATTATCATACATAACAACCAGTTCATTTTGCTATAGTAAAGACATCCAAAGGCTGGAAGGACTAGATCTGTTCAATTTATCGCCTTAACTTTCAGAAAAAAAGACTCAACTGTCTACAAGAAAACTCTACACCAAGCCACGCCAGACAGATTTTTAAAACAAACATTCCACTTCTTCAGGAGTTCCTTTGTACCATTATTGACCTCGCTGAGCCACTAAACTTTAGTATAAATCTATAGTGTAATTTCTCATTTACCAACCTTTCTATATGCCAGCATAGTGCCAAAAAAAGGGACTGGTTTGGGACCAGGGATGCCCATTTTCTTAAAGGTGTTATATGGCCACAAAGCATACCTGTGTATAGAAAACAGATATAGAAGATTATTTTTCACACCAATACATGAAAACAAGCACAAACACATTATACATGGACCACACACTCTTTAAAAACTTACACAAATAATAGTGTGATAAAGGCGACCAGGAGAGTCCATGTTTCAGCGGAGAAGTAGAACTGGTAGCCCATCTCTGCACCTTTTCCCTCTTCTGTCAGTGGCAGCAAAGGTTCCACTGAAGCCCCACATCACAACCAAAGGCTTTTATGTCCTGCTGCACAAACTGGTTGCGTGAGTATGGGAAGTGTGTGGGAGGTTAACCAATGGCAGCAGGCGATGTTAAGTGAATTATTGACAGAAAAAGACCAAGAAGCATATATTATTATCTTGTTTTATTAGCTCAGGCCTCTGTGACTCTGTAATTTTGTGACCTAAATTATTATATTGCTGTGTTATGAAGCACACACAAAGTTCATTAAATAAGCAGTAAATGTTATTAAAGATATCTAACTTTTTTTCTAATGGCCTTGTGTTTTCTATTTGAATGCTTCAGGAATCCAAGCGGTAAGCTTAAAAAAAAGAAAGAAAGAAGGTTTAATTTCTTATTGGCTCACACTATATATATATATATATTTTGGTGTATGTGGGCATGATTGAAACGTATTCAAGTCTTCAATTTTTTTTTTTTTTTATCAGGGGGGTGGTTCTCAATTTGTTTTTTGTAGACACATTTCTTTGATATGTTTTATTGCTCAAACACATGTCCAGACATGTGTATATTCTCAGAAGTATGGGTGGTGCACTGGCATTGTTGTTCTCCCAGGCTGCACAGGAGCAGGGAAGAGGTCACGGTAGGTGTGTACCACGGTGAGAATAGGCCGCGCCTCCTGGACTTGGTTACAGTTCAGTGCAGTGCAAAGCAGATATCAAAACAACTTGATTGAGCAAAGGAGAACCATGGACTACCTTCCCATTTTCTCCGTAGAAACATGGATCCTGCTCGTCACATTTATCTGCCTATTTGTCATGTAAGGAAAAAAGATTCATTCAATCTAAGTATGTGTGCTTCGTTCTGATGAAATGGTGACAAAAAGGAAGACATTAATAGCACCAGAGTTTAGCCATTTTCTATCCAGTTAACAGTTTAGAGGATTTTGACTTCACGTTTTTGTTCTTCACAGGTATGGCTACTCCAGTTATGGAATATTTGAGCAGTTGGGGATCCCAGGCATCAAGCCAATTATGTATTGGGGCACAATTGGCAGGCTCAGCAGTGTATGTAATCATAAAAATCTAAATCGCTCATTTCCGTGGGTTTTGTCATTTGCAGTCACAGACAATGATGATTTTGTAAAAAAAAAGAGTAAGTATAAGTAATTATTTTGTTTTTTTATGTTTCAAGGTTTACTATTTAGAGGACATTGAGAATGCAAAGATGTTTGGGAGAATGTGGGGGTGAGTCTACTCAGTTTCTTAAAGTGAAAATACAAGAACTACATCTAACACCAAGCATATGTTGTAAAATTGTAAGGGTTTGGCCCTTGAACCTCTCACTTTGGTGGCTTATGTCAGCACTGGTGTTAATAACAAGAAACGTTTGTATTTATGGATCATAATAAATCCATGACCTTCAAGGCCCGGTTGTTTGAAAGTGATCATTCATAGTTTACATATTTAAAACAGGTTGTTCAAAAACAAACAAAAACATTATGTATTTGGATAACATAAAGTTATCCAATCTAAGCTTTTCAGATAAAACCTGCAGTTTGTGTTGTTTAAAACTTCTGAGTAGCACTGTTAGAACTTTGATACAAAAAATAAAATCAGGATTATCCTGATCAAAGCAGAGGTATGTATGCAGACTAGATAACAGGGTAAAAATGTAAAAACAAAAACACTGAAAAGATCAAACAATACAATATTTTTACAACTAAGTTGATATTTCAAGACTTCAATGTTTTAAATGTATTTGTACTAGAATGTTGTTTTGCTTCAGTGAAGTAGAATAATTTGTTATTTGGGTACCCATTCTTGTGTGGATTTTGGGGTCCCCTGTAAACAAAGCATATAGTATCCCTTTAAAGCACCATTAATCTGGGTTTGGTAAACCTTAAAATCTGTACCTGGATCAGGTTGACCTATAGAGTGAGCTGGATTACTTGATCCAGTATTAACAAATGTGGATCATTAGTATCTGGATATAACCTTTTTAAAACCTTATCAATTGCGCCCAGGATGAACTGTATAGCTAATGGAAATTATTGTATAACATATTAAGAGATCCACAATAAATGGCTAAAATGTATGTGTGTGTTTGTGTAAATGTCCAGTGTATATGAGTTGAAGAAGCCCATGCTGGCTGTGATGGACCCTGACATGTTGAAAACCATCCTGGTGAAGGAGTGCTTCACCTACTTTACCAACAGACGGGTGAGGACATGATTAACACGCAAAATAAAACAAAAAGACTGTATTACAAGAGAAACTGTTACATCACACAATATCTTTGTTTATCTGTTAAAAGTCAACTTTAGACGGGGAGTTGGTTTAAACCTTGTGAAAAAAAAGGGGGTATCGCTTATTAAACTATCATATGGTCATATTTGGGACAACAAATCTAGACAAAAACAACCAAAACAAATTTCCTGAGGCTATATAAGAACAATAGTATGTACGAAGATTAGTTGACATTAAATCAAATGTTTAGTTTATTAGTTTATTTGAATCAGGGACCGTGTACAAAAAAAACATTAGTCTCAGAAGAGAAGAAATGCTTTGTACCAGATTTAGCTAACGAGCTCATTTCCATCTGTTGTCCCGAGGCAGATGATGGCAACAGTAAAATACAAATCAACCAGTCACACACACACACACACACACACACACACACACACACACGTTTCATAAGATAGAAGAAAGACATAGAACAATACAGAAACATTAAATACAAGTTTCCCTGAGATATAAAAGGTTGTCGAGATTTTTATGACTGCACTGAAAACACGGTGAGCATGTGAGGCTGTAATGCTAAAAATACATCCCAAACACTTTCCCCAATGGTACAAGATCATCTTTGATGTTAAAATAAGCACGTTTACAAATGGTACCACTAGCACAATGAGCTATCAGATTATGGAGGCAAACTTTCTGGATTGGATTTACGGGTAAACCATCTAGAAAAGTGACATCGCATTTTCAAGAATAACTGTAAACATTGTCAACTGGTAATAATTTGGCACTACTTCATTTCCGTGTAATATGAATGTAGGCGATCCATTATGATTAAATACATTTTTCACTTCAGGGACAAGATTGTTGTTTCTCTTTCTTTTTCTTAGGGTGAAATAAAATAATGGAGGTAATATCCCCAATGATTTGGAATCTGTCATTTTGAATTTTTAAGTTCAGCCTATGGCTATCTCTCGTTTATTTTGGATCGAGAAGAAACCATATGTGACGAGAAGAGGGAACTGAAGAGGAGTTGAAGGGCAAGGGCTAATCAGGCAAAATGTTCTAAAGGCTGTATAAACTTTGACTCACAGTCATCACACCCCTAAATACAATCATTTTCAATTTATGAGTTCAATAAATATTTAGTTCCAGAGTTCAATAACTATTTAGTTCCTCAGTTTGTCATGAACTACTTACCATGAGTGTTTTTCTTACCAGGCTTTTGACAGCCAAAAATTCTGCTGTTAAATTAGACGTTCTGACACAGGGCTTCATAGGGATTGACTCACTCCAAATAATCATTTTTTATTAATTTAAAAAAATATATTTATATTTAAACTCATAATTGTTTTAGTGGAACAGAATCCTTCACGATTTAGCTGGGAACAAAATGTGATTTACTGTGACTGTTTTTGAAAGTGCTACAGGCTAGAGTTGCCAAATCTCCATCAGGGGATACTAGTTACAACAAGTGTTCAAAACATTTGTTAATGAACATATACACTCTGATGACTGCATGTGCCTCTTTAGAACTTCCGTCTTAATGGGGAACTCTATGACGCGGTGAGTATTGCTGAGGATGATGAATGGAGGCGACTACGCAGCATCCTCTCTCCCTATTTCACCTCTGGGCGACAAAAGGAGGTATCAGTTTTCCGTTTTCCTAATTTCTTCAGACTTTAGTTATAATTTTATTTTTACCCATTGTGTTTTTGTGTTTACTTTACACTTTTTTCTAAGCTCTTTGGCATCATGAAACATCACTCAAGCAAACTGACAGCCAGCCTGCAGTCCAAGGCACAAAATGGAGAAGTTGTTACTATAAAAGAGTGAGTAACGCCATGCTTTAGAGATTCCAAATGTTTCATTAATATAAGCTTGTTTTTATTGTTTTTCTGCCCATCTATTTTAACAACAGAACATTAACCAAGATGGCCACACAAAAAAAACAATCATGTTTATAACATCCTGTATGTAAATAATAAATGTAAGGATAAGAGTTGTTGGTAGGCAGCTTGTGTTTGGAGCGGAGCTAGTAGATGACCTTTGTTTCCAGTATTTGGGCTAAGCCAAGCTAGCAGACTCTTTGAAGTCACCTCATATTCAACGCACACACATGAAAGTGTGAGACAGAAAATACAACTATTTGCCAAAATGGGGAACTCAGACATGAGCATTTACTGCATTTGGACTCGGAAGCTGGAGAGGACGACTTGGAATTAAACAATGTCATTGTTGCATCTAGGTACAGTATGAACTTAAAGACTCACAGATAGTGTGGCGTTAAAGCTTAGTTTAGAAGCATTTAACATAACTAAATCAATAAAGTAATGTGTTAAAGTGGAGAACTAAACTAATCTTGGAAAGGCTCAGACTCAACCTCATTAAGGACTTAGACCAGGTAACTAGGACTCGACTCAGATTCTCCTTTGCTGAATCAGACTCGACTCAGACTCGGGATTCAACCCAAAATTGAGGTTTGGTGACTTGACTACAACACTGCTTTCCAGTGTATTGTTACCAACTTGTACTTTTAACCTCCCTTATTTAAGTTTTTTGTTACTTGTGGACCCTCATTAAAAAGTGTGTGGCACCTAATTGCCCTTGAGTGGCGTGAAACACAGTTCAAAACATTACATTTGTCCCTAGAGGTTAACTTCACTGAAAATAGAGTCCAAAGAACAAACAGTGCATACAGGTTTTGTGAGATCTGCTATTCTATCCAACTGATCTTCCATTTTTAACCTTTTTTGAAGAGCTGACTCGAGGATAAATGCACAAAAATTCCAATGTACCTGTACAGTCCTGTACCTGTGCAAATGGCAATACACTAACTAATATCTAATCTAATCTCAAACGTAAATACTAAAGCTACTCAACCGTTCTAGTCTCATGTTCATATACAGTTAAGTCATTGCTGTTAATGTTTCCCTGATGGGTACAATATTACCAATTTTATTTTTTGATTACTATTTATACTGTAAACCTAAACATATGCTCTTGATAACTTCACAATGGAGCTTGTTTGCAGAGTCTCTAAAACAGTATTGTGGATCAAACATGATGAAGTACTTACTTCAGTACTTGTGTCAACTTCTGATCAACGATTCATACGTTTTATGTTTTCCAGCTTCTTTGGACCCTACAGTCTGGACATAATGGCGAGCTCTTCATTGAGTGTGGATTTGGACACAATTAACAACCCCTCAAGTCCACTCATCACATATGCCAATAAGCTGTTCAGATTTCCCATACCTCTCTTTCTTTTCCAAGGTAAAGTTGTATCCATGACACCTTTTGTCTTATTTTGAATGAATATTTAAGTTTTCCGTCTACATTTAGAGATGCTAACCACATGTCTATTTTCAGGGTGCTTTCCATTTGTTCTTCCGCTATTGGAGCTGATGGGTTTCTCATTGTTCCCCAAGAATTCTACTAATTACTTTAAAAGGTTTGTGGAGAAGATCAGGCAGCAACGCAATGGAAACTCACAAAAGGTTTGTACAAAACACACCCTGAGATGGTCTATATATGGATAGAATGTTGCATAATTTTATAGTTATAGTGGGAAACGCATATCATGATAGTTAGGGTTTGGTGATATCACGGTAAAAGGGACATTTCCATAAATTCAATAAAGAAACCATTATCTGATAGTTGCTTAACAATCTCAGCTAAAGATTACTTTTATAGAGTTTCCCATTAAATCATGGGGTCTGCCCAGTTGTCATGAAAACTGAGATGTTCATATCTTGTAGATTCCCCAAGATATTGTAGGACTTCTTTGTGGCTTCTGTAGCTTTCCAGGATCTTTCCATCATAGATTAGGCTCTTAGCCACTAGATGCATGTTTGATCATTCAAGAATGAGCTTTATGTCACGGATTGTGGAAAAACTGAGAATTGGACCCGATTTCAGGAACCAAAAGAGAAACTGTTTTTTTCAAACTAAAACTGGGAAACACTGGAAAATAAATCTACCTTTTTTGCAAACTGCTGTTTCAACCTGACAAAAAAACGACTTCACTGAATTTCAAGTCCATTATAAAAAATTGGAAGATGTTGACTAAACGACCTGTTTTCAGAATTCAAGGGATATGCTTCAAAACTTGATTGACAGCCAGACCGACAATAAATCCAAGAAAGAAGGGGAGAATAAAAGTAAGACGACGTCACACACAAGTGCATGCTTGTGAATTCACACCAGAGGTCTGCCTCCTTTCATCTTACTCCCTGTTGGTGCATCCTGTCTGCCCTTACAGGTCTGACTGATCATGAGATCATTTCTCAAGTGACCATGTTTGTGTTCGCTGGTTACGAGACAAGCGCCACAACTCTCACTTTCCTTGCCTACACTTTGGCCCAAAACCCTGCAGTCATGAAACGCCTACAGGAGGAGATAGATGCCACCTTTCCTGATATGGTTGTTTATTCTATTTTTATATTTTTATTAAATAATCTAGTTACAGTTGTTTCTGCATTGTGTTTAATCAAACTGTTATCTTTAACCCCTTTACAGGGTCCAGTCCAGTATGAAGCCTTGATGCATATGGAGTACTTGGACAGCGTGGTCAATGAGTGTTTGAGGTAAAGAATATTTTCTTGTGCAAGTTGGCAAGGCCAACCCTAGATATTTTGTTCAATTTTGTTTTGTAGTCATCAAATTGTTGAAATGAAAATGTTCTGTTCTCCATGTAAGCCATGTTTGCTTAGTTTGTAGGATGATATTAGAAAATTGTGATTGGTTTATTTCAAATAACTATAATGACACTGTTTTTGTTGATATTGCAAGAATAGGTAGGTTTAGATTGAATGTTTGTTCCAATAAAAAACAACATTATTTAAATATATTCCTGTTTTGTCATAAGGATCTACCCTCCAGCTGCACGTCTGGAACGAGTGGCTAAAGAAACAGTAAAGATCAACGGGATCACAATCCCAAAAGACATGCTTGTGATGGTTCCAGTCTACGCTCTGCACCACGACCCCGAGCTTTGGCCAGAGCCCACAGAGTTCAGACCTGACAGGTAGAGAGTTTATGTGTACTGTTAACTTTTCTCAGTGACTAATCCTTCTCTGAAGCAACTTTTAATTCCAAGTATCAGTGAGCTACAAAATATTTAACAAATTGTTGTTCAAACTTTGAACATTCTTACAGTCAAGTGAAACCAATTAAAAGCCAATGCTTCCTATATTATTAATTCTTCATGAATTTAATTTGTGTTTCTTTAAGATTTAGTAAGGAGAACAAGCAGAACATTAGGCCATACACTTACTTGCCGTTTGGGGCTGGGCCGAGGAACTGTATTGGGATGCGATTTGCTCTGCTGATGGTTAAACTGGCCTTGGTGGAAGTGTTGCAAAACTACAGCTTCTCAGTCTGTGAAGAGACAGAGGTAATTTCATTATTATTTAAGCATTCTTTGGTTAACATGGTCAACATGATTTCTTTTGCATAATAAACGCTAGAATTATTTTAAGAGAGAGCATCTGATTCAGTCAATATGATGCTTTTCCTAGATCCCTTTGAAGATGGACCCTGAAGGCCTCGTTGGACCATTGAAACCAATCAAACTGAAGGTGGTGACACGATCAAACCAGTGCAACTAGAGATTGGTCTGGGTGAAACAGCTCTTGTGGTTGAACAATCATTTAAATGAGTAACTTAAGTAACTAAAAATGCTTCTTTAATTTACTACTGACATTTTTCATCTGTACTTTCAGTTTATATTTTGATTCAAGATTCAAGATTCAAGATTTTTATTTGTCACATGCTCATACAGATGTGCAGTGAAATGTAAGATGATAACCAATCAAGCTTCAAACCCAGTACTCTGGTTGGATAAGATGTATTCCATGATTGCTAACATAGAGTATAACAGCACTGGGAAAGATATCGTTGTGTATCTCTGCCTCAGTCAGGTGTTTAAAATTGTGTTAATTAACATTACAGTAGATGGTGTTTGTCTTGACTGATCACGCTGGAACCTCTGAATCATGGAGGCAACTTAAGCAACTGCCAACAGACTCTTATTTCACTGCCTACATGATCAAATGAAACATACAGGTGAATGCAAACTAAACAAAGTAGCTGGCCTGCTGAATCGGTGACACACAAAGTTACAAAAGTGCAGGAGAAGGTTTTGGTTGCTCAGCGACTGTTCAACTCTAAGCAATAAAAATAACTTGTTATAACTTGTTGTTTCTTGTTTTGTTTCATAACAAAAAGTTCTGAATTTAAATACACTAATCTAATTTAATAATCTAAGTAAATTATCCAGCACATTAAGTGTTGATTAAAAAAAAGAACACCATTGTGACCAGTGGCAGATGTGTCAGGGACACAACACTGTTAACATTCTTTTGTTAAATATAAGTTAATAAAATGACAGTTCACTGCGCTTACCTAATAAATGGAGAATATGACAAATGTTTCTACTCATCTCAGAAGACTCATAGTGCTTTATGTGGAATTATTCTTTGTGAAGCCTGTTCTTTTACATTTTGATTAAAGGGTATTCATCTGTCCAGTATCAGAAGTCTCACTCACAGTTTTCCTGTAATGAAAAGTTCACCTGCAAAAATGAGGAAAACACTCAAATGATTTCCTTGTCAATAAGTTCCTCTAAATGTTTTAACCTAGATTTGTTGCTAGTTTTAAAACAAGAGAATGCCCAAGAAGAAAGCCAAGCTGCAAGGCTTTTTCACACTGGGATTATAGAGATACATATAAAAAGGCAAATATTACCTTCAATGACAGACAAAAACTAAGACACTTGGTGCAGTGTAATTAAAATACCATCCATAAAAGCTGTGATGGTGGTCACCTGTGCTCTGCAGCCCTGCACTTTAGAAAGTCCAATCCACATGTTGTGTAATCGGTGGTTAAAGGTTGTTTGACTTGTTGTGAGCGGACTTAAAAACATATCGAACAATTTCTAACCCTGACACATGCCCGAACAATAAATTATAACATAAACTGATGTGAGAGTTTCACCTGCCTAAATACACAGAGGTGAAAGCAGACCACAGTGAAACTTCACCTATGACTCATCTGTCACATGTGAAGGTGTGCTAATTTAGGTAAGAAGGTATCTGGACCTGTCACAAAGGGAAAGGTTACGGTTGGTTTGTCTTGTTGCATAACGTTAAGCTCGGTCAAGAACCGGGACCAACTTTGACATTATTACTGCAACAACAACACATCAATCAAACTTTATCAATGTTTCCTCTTTTCCTTGAACGAGTCACAACCAGTTTTCACAGTGATGTTAGTTCATCAGATAAAGCTTAATAGCCTGCTATAAATGTAAATAAAAACACTGTCATACCATCTTAGAGGGTAAAGAAACACACCATATCAAGCCATTCAGCCAACACAATCACAATAAAAATGAACTCCACTGATTTGTCATTGGTCATTGCACAACCTGTAGTAGTAAAACATCATCTCCATAAATGGACAGTGTCAGCTTTGAGGTAGAGAGAATGTATTTATTATTACACTCTGTGGGATACAGCTCCCAGCTGCTTTACAAAAACCTTTACAGTTGTAAATAAGAAGAAAAAAAAATGTACAAAACGTCTTCATACTAAATTGTTTATATTATTAGATACTTTGAGGTGAGTTTTGGTGACATAGGAGTATAAAAATCACTGTAAGGAGGAATTAAAGATAAAAAGAGGCACGAAAGTCCCGCTCCCAGTTCTTGTCGTTTTGCTCCTTTCTCCTACTATGTTCCTTCCTTTGTCCTTTCCCTCTTTTCTCCTGCTTCTGCTTGGCAGATTGTTTCACTGCGTCGGGATCCCTGGCTTGAAAGTGAGTAATTTTGGCTCTTTTTGCCTCTCCATACCCAAGGCCTGTCTGATCTCTTTTCAGCACTGTCGGCACTGGTTGTTTGGGCCCCTCTCCTTCTGGTCCCAGCCCCGTTCCTGGTTTCCAACCGCACTGGACCATCATCTTGTAGCTGTTGCTGGAGGGGGGGAGGCAGTAGTAAGGGGTGGGAGAAGGATGTCGCAGACTGAACTGATGGAGAGTGGATGAAAGATGCGATGACAGGCTGTTGCTGTACTCGCTACAACACACGCTGCACCACTGAGGCGGGGGGGCACTGGGAACAAACAGAGGAAGAGACATTATTAGTGAGAGGAAAACGCTAAAGGAACTGTTTAGAGAGTATTTAAGTCAAAAAGACCAGTGTGTAGGATGGGCATATTATCTATTGACAAAAATAATATTAAATCTACCATCCTGTTTTCCTTACTGTAATATCACCTGAAAATAATTTTGAGCTACCTTAAGAGAGAGCTCTAAATCTACAGAGTGGGCAGGTTTCCTACAAGGAGTCCATCATTTTGCAGTGCAATATTTTTTCAAAGCCTAAAATGGACAAAGCAAATCTTTTGGTGTTTTTTTTTTTTTTTTTTTCCTTCCAATTTTTTGTGACCCCAGTTCTTTGGTTCTCCTATATGTTCAGAGGGGCGAGGTGATAGTCACTTGAATGCCATTAAATCCTCCACGCTGCCCCTTCAAACTGTTAAACTGTGATCTAACTTGCATCATTACATCCACCACTATATCAGATTTGTAACCAACCAAATATATAACCTAATTGTGATGAACTTGTGACACCAAATGCCACATTTCTATAGATATTTTGTGAAGTAAGACTTTCCCCAATGTACTGTACTCACTGGGGTTTAAAGGTGTATGCAAATTATGATGACCTAACCTGCTGTCAGGCTGTTCTTCGCTCTGAGGGCTTCTACCGTAGCTCTCCAGCTCCTCCAACACCTCACTGTGGCCAGCTGGGGGAAAATCAATATGAATGAGAACATCGTGACTGCACACAACGCAGAATTTAGTGTTGCTTGTAGGATTTGTCATGGCTGTACCTTCAAGGGCCAGGTCTTTGGCATCCCTGCCCTGTGTGTCAACCACTCCGACCCAGGCGGCCCCGTGTTGCAGCAGCAGCTTCACTGCAGCTCTCTGTCCCGACCAGCTTGCGCACATCACTGCTGTCCAGAAGTAAGTATCCTAAAGGGAAGACCGTTAAGATGAAATAAATACAAATAATATATTTCCTCCCTTCTTAAAAAAACAACAACAACCTGATCAGTAAGTGCTGTACCTGAAAGTTGATGTCTACCCCCTTTAGGAGCAGATCTCTGAGGCTTGAAATGTCCCCTTCATGGGCACAGCGCAGTAACCTGAGTCCAAGCAGCTCCATGGACCTCTCCGAGTTGTTCGTCTCTCTTCTTTGGTTCCCCTCACTTTCACCATCATCCCCTTGTTGGATCACAGAATCGGTTTGACGCTGCAGCATCTCTGCGGCCCTGCCTCTCCCCTCTCTCTCTCTCTCCTGCTGGAGCCTCTCTTCCTCTGGTGCCCTCTGCCATTCACACTGCTTCTTGAAGTCCTTGGCGCATCTTGATCGGTATCCTCTTTTATCAGACGTTCGTAAAACTGCCTCGCCTCTTGCCCACTGACGGCGCTACCTGTTCTTGAGTTGGTAGGTTCAGTGGAGTCGATGCTGAAAATATCCTGCCCACTAGCACGCGTAAAGCCGAGAGCAGCCATAGAAAAGAGTCTGAGCTGGAGCTTATTGGAATTTAAAAAAAAAAAGCTATTTGATGCAAATGAACCAGCGAACGTGGTCGAGGTCACACTGACACATCATTTCTTCCATTACATTTGGAAATAGTCCAGTTTAAAGTGTGTCCACTTCCTGCAAGAAAAGATTAGAAGAAAGCTCGGCTACGAGTGGGCTAAGGCAGATGTGTCCCGTAAACCCGAGCCGCTTCAAAACAATAACCACACCGACTTTTACCCGATAAACAAACCGACGACACTCTTCACTAACAGCCTCCAAAGCTGCTTCTAGTTTACAAGAGCTCATTTCCTGTTTGTAAACATTGTTAGAAGTTAGTTACACTGCCCCCTAAAGTCCTGGATGTTCCCATTTCTGTTATTCCATTGAAGTGGAAAAATGTCAGACACATGTCATTATTTACATTTATAATTATCATAAGTAGAATCAGATTCTTCGCATTTAACATATTTATAAATGTGTTTTTAAAGACATGAATGCATACATTTTAAGCGGCATTTAATGTTTCATCTGGTCTATGTAAATCTTTGACCTAAAATGTTGGTGAGGTGACTGTAACAGTGAATCACACTTTACATTGTATGTTTCACTGTAAAATCTTAATCTGCTGGGTAACCTTTATCTGTCGCTATCAATTACCTTTACTTTAGTGCAGGGGTGTCCAAAGTGCGGCCCGAGGGCCATTTGCGGCCCGTGACTTCAAATGAAGAATCAGAAGATTTTGGCCCGAGGCCTCGATTAAGATCGGCACATTATCTTATTTTTCTTTTTCATGTTAACAAGGGCTTTAACAATATTCCTAAAATAGAAAATGTTCAGTAACATGTATGTTGTTTTTTTTTTTTTTTTTTTTAATCTACAGCTTTTACTATTTTCCACATTTTTTTGTAAACTATGAAAGTTTTTGCAAACAAGCAGACTGTTGTTTAACCATTTAATGACCTGAGCTAAATGCAGAAAGCTTTTCCAAAAAAATGAACCACGTTACAGACTTGATTCTCAGAAAAAAACAAATAAAGTAGAACGAAGAAATCTAAATATTTGATTTCCTTTTATTAAAGGGTTTCTTTAGCGAGCCTTTTGATTGTGATCTACAAAGCCTTACTATTTTTTCAACTATATTCTAAAAAACGAAACCTGTGGCCTGCGAGCGATTCTAACACGACAATTTTGGCCCGCAAGAAAAAAAGTTTGGACACCACTGCTTTAGTGCAATATTTCCCTGAGGTACATTAGGAACTTCATACGTAACTGTGGTCTTGTCAAAGTATGACACACTTGTAGTGTCAGCAGCACCCTCATGTGGTCAGCTTGTAATTAGACCTTCAAAGTTTTTTACTCGTTATAAATTCAATAAAAATATAATATTGTTGTTTGCAAAGAGGAAAATATAAATTTGCATCCCTTAAATAGATTTTTACATTTAAAATCATTTTTTATGTATACGCGTTCAGTCCTTTATTCAAAAAATAGTCAGATATACACATGTACAGATACCATTTAGGTTTGTTTGATTTAGTTTAAACCTTATTGACAAGCATCTAACATACTGTACGCAGCTTTCATGTTTATCATTCACAAACTTTGTTCATGAAACTAGTTGCATGAGTAATAGTTTTATTTTTATGGCACTTTTGTATGTACAAGTACAAAATGCTCAGTTACAGCAAAGCTTAAACATCTTTTAAAAAAAAAAATGTAAAGTACAATATCATGATGTCACATACTGCGATAGCGAGGACAACACATATATGGCAAGTGTCTTTTAAGTAACAACTGATCATATACATTTTTACCAGCAGACTCAAATGACGTCGACCAATCTACAAGGCAAGAATTTAGTTCTGATCTCAACTTGTTAGTGTGGCAAGTTTTAGTGTGCAATATTTGTATTAAGGACGAGTCAGGCACAAGAGTGAGGGAGATGATTAATCATGCAGAGCCTCTGGAAGAAGTGTTGATGTAATGACATTGAAGAGTCTGGTTTGAAGCTCATAAAAGAAAACAAAAAAAACCAGCAGTGACATGATTGGATGACAAAATTGACTACTTACACTCACAGAGAAATCAATAATTTTATCATGTCTTCCCCCTTATCCACATAGGAGAAAAGTGCCCCCAAATGCTCCACATTCATGAGCTGTTTACAAAGGAGCCAGGGAAGTAAAGGAAGTTTCCTGCATTGAGCAGCCATTCATATCAGACCATCCTTAAACACACAAATGTTTGTTGTGCATCATCCTCATTTTAACATCATCACTGTCACAACTAACTTTTATGGCATTGAAAGTGTTTATGGTAGGCCAAGTTTTCTGAATTAAACTTTCATAATGTTTTTTTTATTCTTTCTTGGAAAAAATGAGAAAAAATAAACAAATGATACTTTCTATCCAACAATGTAACAATCGACACATTAGGACCTGTGTCCACCCAGCGTTTTTTCCGGGCAGAAAAGCGCTGGCACGTCTGTCTCTGTCTCTATCACAACAATCTTTTGACAAGGCAGCTATATGACCGACTGTCACTTTTTACTGTATGTTTTTAATTTTGATTGTTTATTTCCCAAATCAGACACGGAGCAAAGAGCATGTGTGTACAAGACACGAACCGTAGGAGAGAAAAATACAAGAAATATCATACATTTGGAAAGAGTGCCGGTGACATCAACAGCGCCTTAAATGAAAAGTTGAAAGATTTTCAACTTCAGCGCTTGGGGAGAAAAAAGACGCTGGGTGCTGCACTTTTTCTCCAGGCTGCTGCTGTTGTTATCTCATTGAAGAAAAGATGCTGGCGCTCAGAAAAAAACGCTTAGTGGACACGGGGCCTTAGGCTTTAAAGGCATAATCTGTGACTATCAGAAGGTCCAGTACATGTAGCACTTGAGCATGAGTCTCTCAGACCAATACAAAACTTAGATTTGGACAAACCTCCTCTGTCCCTCAGCACACTAACCACTGGAGAGAGAGGGGTTTACTTGAAAAAAAAAAAAAAAACTTGTATGAAACAACTTTGAGCCTCTGAGTGACACATAAACAAGCTGAAGAAAGCGTCATGTAGTCTGAAGGAATGAAGAGCTAACAACGATAAACGTAGAGGGAGTTCGACTTATGTCTTTTTTTTTTTAACAATATATACTGTATGCTAGGATACATTTGATTTCTGCACCTTCTCAGGTGTCTTACCTTTAACAATCAACAATACGCAAGACACGGCTGACTTTCAACTCAATTCGATTGTATGTGCTCTCAGTTTAAGCCAACACCTTAAAGTGTTCCCTAATTTAGAAGAGATGTTATGGCCCAGGCTGTGCTGGTAAATTTAAAAAGCCCTACGAACATGCAAAATCACCGTTACAATCATTCAGAAGCAGCTACCAACGCTTCTGTTACTACAGAATCTTATTAGTGGAATTTACTGATGTGTCTGTTTCTGTCCCCAGTCTGTGTGAAGGTCTGTCCACAGTGGGGGCAGGAGTACGGCCTCTCCCCCGTGTGTATCCTCATGTGAACATTCAGTTTGTCTTTGCTAATAAAGCGCTTGCTGCAGCAGGTGCAGGCATATGGTTTGTCCCCCGTGTGATAGCGTTGGTGCATTTTCAGCTCCGTCATGCGGCCGTAAGTCCTTCCGCACTCTGGGCACTCGTAGCTGGGCCGCACCTCCAAGTGCTGCCTGCTGTGCAGCCGCAGCCCGCTGGATGACCTGAAGGTCTTGTTGCACTGTGAGCACTGGAAGGGTTTCTCTCCGGTGTGGATGTGGGCGTGCAGCTTGAGGCTGGCAGCCGAGGGGAAGCCGTTGCCGCAGATGGAGCAGAGGTGGGGTCTCTCTCCTGTGTGGATGCTCAGGTGCTTGTCCAACTTGTTCTTGTTCAGGAAGGTCTTGCCGCAGATGGGGCAGTTCAGCGGCTGCTCGCCCTCGTGCGAGATCATGTGGTCTGTCAGCTCGATCAGAGAACAGAAGGCACTGTCACACCGAGTGCACGAGTACGGCCGCTGCTTCTTGAATTTCCTGTGTTTGAGGCAGTGTTGATCTAGATCTTCCTTCTCCTCAAAGGTCTCAATACAACAGGTGCACTGGTATGGTCTTTCTTCCTTATGAGTCCGCAGGTGATACTTAAAAGCTGTAATCTGTAAAAAGACGCTGTCACAGTGTGGACATCTGGATTCTCGCCTGTCGTGGACCATGATGTGCCTTTTATAGTGAGACAGCTTGATGAAGCGTTTACGGCACAATGAACAGTAGTACTGCTCATTCTGGTGGCCCTGCTCGTGCTTTTTCAGCGCATACTCCACCTTAAACTTCTTACCACAGGTGTTGCATGTGTATGTCTTTTCATGAGCCCCCATGTGTGCCTCAAGTTCTTCAGGACTACTGAACTTTTTGTCACATTTTGGACAAGTCCCATTGTTTTCTTTCACATGAACCTCCAGGTGTTTGTTGAGGTCTTCTGGGAAAGCAAAAGTCTTCTGACAATCGGGACACGTGTAACACTCGCTATTCGACGCTTTACGATGACTCATGATGTGTCTTTTCAAATGATACATTCTACCAAATACTTTCCCGCAGTCGGCACAGACAAGGCTTCGAGGGTTGTTAATTTTCTTGTGTATTTTGAGATGACTCACAAGCGCAGACTTCTCCTTGAATTGTTTATCACATGCGAGACACGTTAGGCCTTCCACAGCGTGAGTCCTCTTGTGTGTTTTCAGTTCAAGCCAGCTACTTAAACTTTTCCCACATTTAGGACAGATGTACTGGCCAAGGTCGTGCTTGTTCCTCAGGTGTCTGGTCATGTGGTAGGACTGGCTGAAGGTCAAAGAGCAGACTGGGCAGCTGAACGGTTTCTCCTTCGTATGAGTTCTCATGTGTCTGGCAAGTTTGTTTGACCCCCGGAACCGTCTGTTGGGACACTGGGGACAGACATGCTCCTTGGATTTAGTCTTAGTTGTGACTTTCTCTTTCTCTGCACCTCTATCTTCAGATTCAGCTTCATTTATATCCTTCTTTTCAGTCTTAAACATAACTTCAGACCCTTTTCCCTCAGAGTCACTGTGACAAATGTCATCACTAATCTCAGGAACATTATCATTGCAAGCATCACTCTCAGGATATTCTCCTGTTGATGATTGGATTATTTCTCCATTATTCAGCTCATCACTTTCCTGGGAACTCTGTCCCTCTATCTGGTTTGACTGGTCTTTGCTGTGTGATAACAAATGAGTGAAATATGCTCCTTCCTTTGTAAATTCTTCATGACAAACTGGACACAACTGAACTCTTGGTCCGTGTGTTCTTTTGTGACTTTGCAGCTCTGAGTAAGTCTCTAAACTTTTCCCACACGTGGAGCAGATGTGAGGGCCTGCACTGTGCTGGTTCCTCATGTGTCGTGTCATGTGATACGACTGGCTGAAAGTCGTCGCACAGATGGGGCAGTTGAATGGTTTCTCCTTCGTGTGCGTCCGCATGTGTCTGGCCAGCTTGTGTGCATCTCTGAAGCGCCTGTTGTCACAGATGGGACAGTAGGGCCCTTTAAGTTTAGTCGAAGACGTGACAAAGTCTTCGTCTTCTTCATCATCATCATCGTCATCGTCATCAATGCCATCACTTGCTTTTTCAGAAACGTCTTCTTCCATCCTCTGTGATAATGACACGGCTGAATCATCATCCTCCGTGTTAATACTGTATTTATCACAAGCCGGATTAGTCTCCTCAGTGTTATTAGAATTATCTTCCACATTGTCGCTGTAATACAGCATATCGTTCATGTAATAATAATTATCTTTGCATCTTGATGGTCTTGGAGAGATTTTAGCCGTACATGGTTCAGTTTTACTATTTGCCTTTTTCTCTCCTTTTCGAGGTCGACCCCTTTTGGCCTTTTTCTGAACAGGGGGGTTAAACACGTCTCCGATACCAACACTGACTGTTGCATTGCTGGAGATATCACACGCCAGATCCATCTCATCATCATTATTAAAATGTTCTTCCTCATTGCCACTATAATACAGCATATCATCCATGTAATAATATTTATCTTTGCATCTAGATGGTCTCGGTGTGATTTTAGTCAAGAGTGATTCAGTCTTGATTTTTGCCCTACTCTCCCCTTTCCGAGGTCGTCCTCTTTTGGCCTTTTTCTGAACAGGAGGATCAAAATCGTCTTCGATGTCCACGCTGACCTCGTGAATACCAAACAGTTCACTTTTGTCAGACTCGACCTCTTTACCAATTACTAACGCTCTATCCACGGTCAGCGTTGCTCTCTCCAACAGCAGCCTCTCTTTGAGCTGAGGGCAGTTTGTTTTCTTGATCAGCTGATCCAGGATAAGTTTGTCTTGTGAGTCTTCAAAGTTGCAAGGCCTCAGCAGTTCTTCTAACGCAGACACAAACTGATCAACAGTCTCTTCAGGGGCCTGAGCCCTCTGGTAAAATTTGAGGCGATACATCTGAAAGGTCTGATCAGAGCTGAAGTGAACAGTCAGCGCTGAAATAGCTTCTGCATACATGGTTTCACTTTGGATCAGCGTTGTAAATATACGCTGACCCTCTAGACCGAGGCAGTTCTGCAAGAGCAAACACTTACTGGAGTCACTGAGCTCGTGTTCGTTGAGCGCTTCGACATAGTGTTCAAAAGCTTTAAGCCACTTATGCCAAAACATAGAGGGTTTCCCAGGCACAGTTAAGAAAGGTGGAGGTGGGGACAGGATTATTAGTAGTGGCTCTGGCAGTGGCTCCAAGGAGAAGTCTTGTTTCGTGACTTCCTCATCGACTTCAACAGTCACTTCCCCCATCGTTAGTTTTTAGTGTGTTTCCCCCCCCCCCCCCCCCCCCGCTAAGGCTGATTGTTTATCTCCTTGAACTCGGGTCAGAGTCACTGACTGAAGATGTCACCCATGTTGTGTTGTGTTCAGGCTCCTGATGTTTCATCTCACTCAGTCAGTCTGGGAAACTGGGGGAAAAACAAACAAATACATTTTAGGCTCAATTTTGTAATTACTTCATGTTGCACAAAAATAAATATTCAATTTACAGTTGATAAGGTACACCTAACTAAAAGCAATGCCATTTTTAAAAAACTAAAGTCCAGTAATAAAAGGACATTTAAAAAATAATGGGATTAAGCCTCAATCACTAATCAATGAGACTGATTACATTTTTTTAACAATCAGTAGTATTTATCTGTTGGTGTGTGGATAGTATTTCATCAAATAAAAGTGAAAATGATATTAGGGATAACACCCGAAAAATAGTCAAACACTAACGATTATCGCAGAGTCAAAAAAGCACATCATACGTCTGCTCAAGAAATTTACTTAAGGACAATTTTGTGGTACTGTTCACTACTTTTCAGAGGCAAGTATCGCTAGAACAGGGATGGGCGAATTTGGTCACAGCGAGGGCCACATTCGTTTAATTCTCACTGCCTGGGGGCCAAATTGTAGAATACAAAAAAAAAAACGATTAAAGTCGATTATGTCTCAAATTGAACTCAACATATACCAGTGATCAAATATTATCATGGACATATTTCTGGTTTTCATGATTTCATGGTAGATTTTGTCATGTTTTCCAATTAACTGATATGTAAAAATTGGCCCCCGAGGGCCGCATGTGGGCCCCCGGGGCCGCCACTTGCCCACCCCTGACCTAGAACATTAACATTGACTAAAACAAAAATAAATACAATCCCCTGTCAAAAGACGAACAGATTTTCATTTAACACTTGAGGTACAAGGACTTAAAATATTCCACGTAAAAAGGGGAGAAAACTGAAATGAAAGTTCTAATAACACCTTTCCTCCACCAGCTACAACAACGTGTCCTGTTGATATTTTAATAACATTTAGCAGATTACACGTTTATACCAACGCTAACATAAAGAGGATTTTAAATGCATGACTTTTACTTGTATTTAAGTATTTCTTCTTTTAAATAAAACCTTTGAGTTTGACCACCTCAGTACTGTGAGACCTTTGAGTCGCCAGTGATTCGGGCCCTGTCAGGGGGGTTAGGGGGGCCCTGTCAGGGGGTTAGGGGCCCTGTCAGGGGGTTAGGGGCCCCTGAGTGAGGTAAGCAATTCAGATGTTTCACAGCGAGGTTTGCACTGTTGATTTGCGGCTTTTATTCAGCCCTGTCCAAACATATTGGATACATAACTACGACCAATCCCAGTTAACTCAAAATGTGACAATCACGACCACAGTCGTGCTCACGGATACAAAACGTCGTATTTCAGCGACGTCGAAAGCGACATTTCCAAGGTATGTATCCGCTCACAGCTGAGTAAAACTGACATATAACGAGATGACTTGTAATAAGAAATTGGAAGTAGACAAAACTCACCAAAGCAAAGTGGGTCACAAGATCACGACAGACAGAAGCTAACGTTAGCCAGCTCTGTAACATCAGCTGTATTCAAGAGCCGTGCGGGGTGGAGAGATCCTTTTTTTATCTGCAGGTTCAGCTCGCTGCAGCTCTGCGATGTTTTAAATCTTATATTTTTTCGATGATTGTGATTTTAATGTTAAGATATGACTCCAAAACATTGAAAGGCAAAGCATGAAGTGGAAAACATATCCGCCATGCTGACTGTTCTTCTTCCTTACATTACAACTCCCTGTTGTTGTTTTTTTTACCACCGCCCTACAGCGCCGCCTGCTGGATGGGAAACAAATTACACCGGCCATTCAACCAAACCCCTTCAGGATTCTTTTTACTTTGGAGCCTGCTTTTTTAAAATCCAGAATGTTTTTGAAACCATACATTTATTTATGTTTAGTTGTGCTTTTGTTTTGCTGTCACACTATCAATTAAAGCAATGATTGACATCTAAAAACTGTTAAAGTGCACCATAAATCGTTTTCAGTTTATCTCTATTTTGTTAAAGTAGAGAAAGAAATATCAGGAAAACAACAAGAAAAAAACCCTAATCTGTGTTCCTGGTACATTACACATATAAAATAACTTTAGTACTTTAGGTGAACAAACCCTTTATTTAATATCATGTGGCAGTTTGTGAGAAGCACACCCCATCTACTCTGAATGCACTTCGAGTTATCTCTTACACAACTATTAAATAATTCAACTAAAGGCCATTTTCCTAAATGCAGGATTATAGTCAAGGAAAATCAACCTAAGTCTCACACAGGCTCTTAAATACTAAAATACTGGATAATCATAATAGAAAACATCTGAAAAAGCAGTGGTCCCCCCTTGTTTTTCTACTATTAATGAAAGACACTAACAACCCTAACAAACCAGGTTAACAGAGTTCAGTGAAGCAGTTCAAGGGTCAAGTTCAGGTACAGAATGTTAAGGTACATTTTAGTTCCGTAAATTTAATGTAGGGGAAGATCCAAGGAGACATGTTAACTGTCTCAGGACTAAATACTTAATCATGTCATGTTTATTATGACGTGTGCTGCTGCCCTCTTGGCCGGGTCTCCTTTGAGAAAGAGATCTTGATCTCAATGGGTCGGATACCTGGTTAAATAAAGGTTACATAAAAAAACTAAGACACACCGTTAAACAATGACCATTTATTCACTCACTGTATGAAACTCAAAAAAAGCTTGACAGAGTGAGGAAGGAGAATCTTTAAATTATACATGAGAAAAAAAACGTACAATGACTTTAGTGTGCACTTGAAGAGAGGTACAAAGTACACGTGTCGGCCTGGTTGCAGACAAAAGGGCTCTATGGTTAAAAGTTCACTCACACTCAGTTGAAACAAGAATGATTCTGAAAAATATCTTGTTATGCTGCTTCACAATCACTTCACTGCTGCTGCTGATGATTAATGTTTAACAATCCTCTCTTCATCTTTCCCCTCTTGTCAGTCAGTGTAGCTGAAGACTTCCTCCAGTGCTGTTTTCCTAACATTTCCTTTGAATTACAAAAACATGGTCCAACTAACCACAACAGCACACACGTAAAAAGGGTTTCCCTGTACAAAATCAATCTTAAAAATACAAACTGACATACAATGGCACGCTTTTCTTTGCAGTGAAGAATAGAGAGAAGAACACGTGTCGGACTCAAACAGACACTCAAACTATTAAAAAATTAAACTTGGACAGGATCGAGATGAAATGTGTGGGGTTGGGCTCAGTGCAAGTTTTATGGCTTGGGAGGCCGTGGATTAAGTGACGCTGACAACAGGCAGTAGACAGTAAAAAAACTTGTTTTTCATATATTTCTACCTTAAATATCACATTGCTTTCAGAAACCACTCTCACTGAGAGTGCCTTAAACTGTGAGAACCCTCCTGCCTCAATCGTGCTCCATCCAGGATCAAGTTCAAATATGCTGATTATTGATTGTTATCTTTTTTTTTTCTTTTCCTCTGTGTGGTGGTATTTTAAAGCTGACATCTCTGTGTGTGCACAAGAACAAGTCTGTCAACAAAAGTTGCTCTCCTCTGCGCCATCCTCCTCATCCTTAAAGTTCATCTCTTCCGAAAGGCCTGAGTGCGTGTCTGTGAGTTTGTGCACTTCACTGTGAATACAGAAAAGATGAAGCGTTGTGCAGTAATTTTAGGTTCCACCTGCTCAAGGGTGAATTCTCTCTTCGACAAAAGACTGAAGTAGTCCACGTTTTTATAGCTCTCCATGGTGAGTCTCTGGAACAGGCATGATTTCTGGTGAGTGTTAAGAGTAATTGTGTGTGTGAGCACAGTGACACAGAGGCCTAAAAGAGTAGGAGAGCGACTCACATTCGCTCTACAACACAGTGAGGATCTTGGTGAAGAAGGAAAGAAGGCAAGTGAGAAGTGTAGGTTTAGTCTTTGGGGCCTTGAGGGCCATTTTGTCACCAGTCCGTCCCACGTCTCGTCATCTTGTCCTCCCCCACCGCAAGCTCCCTCTCCTCTTGTTCATACACACACTGCCCCCCCACCTCCTTCATTTTGTGTACATATGTATTTAAATTTGTGCAGATTATGCCTCTACAGTCAAACAAAGGACGAGAATCCCGTCACAGGCGTGCGGGATCCCGGCGGGTTGGTGTTAGGGTTGACATGTGTGTGTGCAGGCTGCCCTGTGGGTGTGTATGCTCCACCTGTGCTGTGCTGGGTGACCACTGTCTGGTAGTAGGGCTCTGTGTCTGCAGTGGCACACTCCTCGTAAGGAAAAGGATTGCTAACGGCTTTAAGGCCTTTGGGCTGCCGCTTCCACGAGTTGTAGTAGGTGGGGTCACTCATGTAGTGGTTGACAAACGAGTGCTTGGGCTGCTCGTCCTCATAGTCGCTGTCTGTTAACTGGATACAAACACAAACATAGCATAGTTCAGAATCAGCATTGAACATTTTCAAGAAGGTTGCTGAGAGCTCATGGATTTTAGCCAATTTTTTTTTCTTCCAAATTCTCAACCTTTCCTTTTTTGGCTTACATCACAACATGAAGAACTCCAGCTCTATTAAATGTATTTTCCTCATTTCAAACTAATCAGGAGTTGCATTGTGGTCTAACAGTTACACCAACAAAGTAAGTACTGAAAGATGATCAAAACATCTGCAGCATACTGAGTAGGAGTTAGGAAATAAACGATGGGGCTGAATCAAGAGTACAAAACACCAAGTGAATTGTAGCTGATTATTAGTTGGTTGTTGCTAAAATGTAAGTGTTGTGTTTTTGGGTTCTGTGGCAAAGAAGTCTCAGGCCATGAACATTAAGGGTACATGATGAGGTTTTTTTTAACGCATATGTCATATTTATGGTGTGTTTAAGTTCATCTTTGATGACCGATTGACAACAGGCCAATAAATGAAGTGAGACAGGGAGATAGACACAGAGAAAGAGAGAGTGGGAGAGAAGTATAAAGAGAGAGTGGGAGAGAGCTACCTCTGACTCAGAGACCTCAGTGGGTTTCTCAGTGAGTGTGGTGCTCTCCGTCAGCACGGCTCCGTTATAGTTGTTACAAATGTCCTCATCAGAGTAGTGAAGAACTCCTGGACTCGGCCTGGGAGGAGACCTGAACAAACACACACACATTAACCATGAATGTAACATCTAAAAAAATAATAATAATAATAAGGGATCAAGAAAGATGGGTGTGCGTCTTTGTGAGTGAATAAGAGTGTACACACCTGGTGCCATTCTTTTTCAGGAAGGCGTTCTTGGTGTTGAGTGTTCTGCTGTTGAGCTCCAGAGCGGTGAACCCTCCATTGTCCAGTGTCACTGACTCCTCTGCTGTGGACATGTGCTTCGCTGGAGGAAACAAAATAATGGTTTCAGAGAAAAACAAAAGTGAAAGCATATTTTTGTTACCAAACTAATGTGCTGTAGAGTTTATTCAGCTACCCCTCAGTCCTGAGAATGAAAAGCAAATGACTGCAGAAAGCATACTGTGGCACTCAAGATAATATCACACCATATCTTAATTTAATTCACCAATAAACATAAACATAGAAAAAACATCAAATTTTCTATCGTTCCCTGCAGCCTGATCATTCTCTCCCCCCTTTTCTGTTTGTTCATTCATCCAGCCTCCTGCAGAGCCTCCTCATGGCGTTTCATCGCCCCGCTGCACAGAGGTTGTGCCAAGGTTTCCCTGGCAGCTCTGATTAACAGCTGTCCTGATGTAACCTGAACTTGTAAGTGCTAACCTTGAATTACAGATGTTGTCATGCATACACACACACACACACACACACACACACACACACACACACACACACACACACACACACACACACACACACACACACACACACACACACACACACACACACACACACACACACACACACACACACACACACACACACACACACACACACACACACACACACACACACACACACACACACACACACACACACACACACACACACACACACACACACACACACACACACACACACACACACACACACACACACACACACACACACACACAAAAACAATGGCTGTCAGTGCACTGCTGCAGTTACAACTGAGGACATCAGGACATCACTAGAAGCCTGAGAGGAGGAGAAACTCTGATAAAACCAGGAAGAAAGCTTTAGAAGAGAGGCTGGGATAAACATCACACACAAAAGCATTTTCATGTCCTGAGAAGGAGGGAGTTTAACACTAATATTCTTGAGTAAGACACCGAGGCCTTGAGTTTCTGACGGCTGATTTCCAAGACTTACCATGTGAAGCCGGTACAAGCTAAAATCACATTAGGGTCATAATCTTTTAGGACCTCTCTTCTCAAGTCCAAGTGGATATTCCTGCCAAATTTGCAGGAATTTCCTTCCTGATATTTAGTGTTTACAAGAATTGTGCAGATGGAATTGTTAAATTGAAAAGCCTATTTTTTTTTAGCATTCCTCTAAAGCGGTTCAGGGCTTTAGGGAGATAACTTTTCTGGAGATTCTTCAGGGTGCTGTTTGCCTTGAAGGAACAAGGCTAACCTTGTTTTTCTCTCTCATACAGCCTTACAGGTGAGAATAGTCCCAAAGGAACAAGACAGCTGTAGGCGATTTCACTCTACAGCTATTATAAGTTTAGTGATGTGTGTCTCAACTTTTCAGAACCACAAGAATTGGCATACAGTTCTGTAAATCAGTGGAGGGTGTGTGTGTGTGTGTGGGCTTTATGATGATGACACCAAAAAGAAAAAGCATCCTCTTCAAACAATCATTTTCTTAATTACACAGATAATAATAACACTTCACCAGTATTTCAAACTATACAATGTTACATAACAGCAGGTCCATGAGAGACACACCTGTCCCACAGGCCTTGTACTTGGTGCTGTGTCCATGCAGCAGCAACATGAAGACCAGGACCAGAATGAGGATGAGTCCAACCAGAGCCATGACCAGCAGGAACCACCACTCCTCATAGAATGGACGCTCCGACAGAGCTGCAGACAGGAGATAACGAGACAGGAGGGACAGAAGAGTAGGAACACATTTAATCATATTTTTAACCCAAAGTTGCCACAATGGAGAGAGAGCAGTGGTGATTCAAATCATGGGTCAGCAAACACTCAAAGACTGACTTTTCTCTGGTCTTTTTTGGCATCTCATAAAGATCCAAAGGTTACGTTGATTTCTATTACTAATAGAGAGCAGGGTAGCTTACATAGCACAAATAGATTGGCAACATTTCTTGACCAATCTATCTGAGCAATTCAGACAGTGTGCAGGAGTTTGCTTGCAATTTTTGGTGATTGAAACCAAGAAATTAACACATATTGGCTGCCCATGATTTAAATTTTTGTTTCTATGGTATCAAAACAGAGTTTAATATTGTTTGATTTTTGCTAGTGTCATATCAAAGTTTAAAATTCTGGTATCAAAACTTCAAGTACTGTTAATTTTCTTTTTTTTACATCTGTATTGTCTTTCTATGTAGTCCTTTGTGTCATTTATTGTCTTGCTATGTGTCACGATATCTGTCAGAATAAGATGACTTTCGCTTTACAAAAGTATTGATAAATATTCTAAATTTAAAAAGGGAAACAACAGAGACATCTCTTTTTTTGATTGCACAGCTGTAAGATTCTGCCTATAGATGGCAGCAGACTGAAGAGAAAATCAATGATCAAAGTAACTTCTCAGTGCTTTCCATTACCCTCAGAGAGAGTCTCTGTGTGTGTGTGTGTGTGTGTCTTTCTGTGCATTTGTATACCAGCAAGAGCTGTAGAGGGTGTACTCGGCTGTCCGTAACCATAGCGATTAACAGCGATGACTCTGAACTCATAGCTGATCCCCGACCTCAGGCGCTCCAAAGGCACTGAAACAGACCTGCTGCCGGGAGGGAGGAGTCTGATGAAGGAATCCCACACTCCTTCATCTGCAGAGACAGAGAGGGAGTGGGAGAGAGAGAGAGAGAGAGAGAGAGAGGTTGCTTCATGGTTTGACAGATAGGCAGAGAAAGACCAGAGAAAGTTTGATTCATTGGAGAATTATTCCCTTTCAAATGTGAAACTGCTGAACTGCATTTGGTATAATAACAATTATCAGGCTGTGATGCAGATGATGATTACTGTTAGATTTGACATTCTGTCCTGCAGAGTGTTCAAACAGACTCACTTTGGGTCTCACACATCCACTGATCTTTATGAGAAAGTTGTTGCAGACTTTATTTTCACAGCAGGTACATATTCATGAATCTGCTGAAAGCTGAGTTCGTTGAGGTTTAGTGCGGGGCAGCACTTCAACTTCCCTTCACTAATCGAAGGAAACAGTGCACATGATGAAAAGGTGTGTGTCAGTTCAGTTAGTGTATGACCTGTGTTTGAGCTTACCTGAGGGACGAGCCTCGACGACATATCCAGTGATTTGTGCTGCACCCATATCTCCCTCTGTCCAGTGGAGGGTGAGCTCAGATGATGTCTTAGTGATGGACATTTCCATTGGAGAGCCAGGAGAGCCTGCAGTGTCAGACAGGGAGTGTGAGAATAAATACTGATGATCATCGTTCATGACATGAAGACATAACATTTTTGGATTTCTTTGAGCTGATTGTCAGACTGAGACAAAGCAAGACTTTTAAAGATGTCATCATCTCTTAATAATTGTGATGGGTATTTGTTTTCTATTTATTGACATTGTATTGACTAATCAACCATTTGGTTAGTAGAATCAACAGCAACATTTAAATGTAATGCTGTAGGTAAGGATATCTGTAATAACACATATCTTTATCCACAACATGATTAGTGTATGAAATAAGTCGAAACATAATCACATGCACAGAGTTACAGTCATGCCTACCTTGCACAGGCTGAGCAGTGAGGTTCGCCTGTATGGGCGGTCCATAGCTGACAGTGAGAGCCTGAACACTGAACGTGTATGTCGTTCCTTTGATCAGGTCTCGAACCTTCAGCCAGCGCTGCCAGCTGCCCCTCACATCCACTGTCACAACTTTACTCACTCCTGCTCACATGCAAGCACAAAAGAGAAATGTCAGAGAACGTCTCAACAGGTGTTTTGTGTGTGTATACAGGATGTGTGTACATACCTTGTACAGGAGCAGTAGGCTGGTAGTTGACCCTGTAGCCCTCCAGTTGTCCATTAGGAGTGAGAGGAGCCCCCCAGGACACATTGACACTTACTCCAGTCACCTCTGAGAAGGAGAGGAAGCTTGGCTGGTTGGGAGCTGTGGGACACATTGAGGTTATTAAAGGAATTATAAAGGAACATAGTGAATTAAAAGTCTATAACATGATGGCAGTATTTTTTGATTGAAGGACTCCATACCACTCTGCATGGTGCGGGCCCCGCGGGGGTCACTGGGCGGGCCGTCTCCAGCCGTGTTAAAGGCCGTCAGAGTGACCAGGTAAGGTGTGTAGCTGGTTAGGTTAGTGAGGTGCACACGGGTGTCTGGGACAAAAATCACTTTGACCTTCTCGCTCTGGTTCTGCTTTTCTCTCTCCCAGTAGTGGATCTGCAACACAGGAAAACACTATCAACAACTGCAGCTCTGTTTCTCTTCTAACAACTCCCTCTGCTCCTGTTTTCTCCTCTCACTCACTTCATTTCTGCCAACAACATATTGTATTTACTTTCTGTCCATTTGTCCTGAGCTCTCCTAGTCGATTCATTTTTTGAAAAAGGTTCTGTTGGTTAGGTTGGTATTTAACAATGGGTTAACCACATGCTTCTATATTATGTTTCTCTAGTTGCTTTGATCATTAACAAAGGTTTTCAAGCTCTTGCTTGTACTGTAAACTTAAGATTGTTTGGTTACAACATACTGTAGGTCAGAGGAAGTTCTCCTTAGACACATTATTTCATCATTTGTGGAGGGTAAGCGCTAACGTTTAAAATCTAAGTCACAATTATTACTAAGGAAACTGGGCTACTTCTGAGAGTCAAGGCTTTATGAATAAAATCCAAAAACATAATGATGCTTCAGCAAGTCTTCACGCACATTCTTTTACAGGTAGGAAGACCTAAAAAAAAACGAAAATAGAGCTGTGTTATCAATACACAGTGGATTTTTATCCCTGTACAACCAACTATCTAGTTTAGAGCCCAACTGATAAATTGGCCAACCGATAACAAATACAATCTTTTCTATGTGCAAAAAAAACAAACAGTTTCCAGTCTGTTTTATAGATCTGAATCAAAGAACAAATCTGAATCAAAGAACAAATCTGATTCATCTTTGTCTCTCTGCATATTCCTGTATGTCTGCCCATTGGTCCCCAGTGGTCTTCAGGATTAAATAAGATTCAATGACAGAAACATGAAACAGTATAACGGTGCCACTGTGCTATTGCCACATGAAGTCTGCTGTGAAATAATCAAATGAATATGAGTCCAGTGTGTACCAACAACATAAAAACAGAGAGGTCTTAAATGATGGCCTTAAAGTCGGCAGGGATGTTTTAAAAATGTTTCCAGATCTGTGGCAGTGGTTGATGTTGAAAGAGATTTTTGTTTATGTTTTTATTCAATGATTCTGGTAAACAGTATCCAATGTTATTTATTTGTTGGTTTGCAGTTTGGTTTACAAAGTAAAAACAGCCAAGAAGTCCTTTTTGAAAGAGGTCCATTTTGTCATTATTCCTAACAGGAAGCACTACAAAGCTGTTTTACTCCTTTCAATTTGGAAGTAGCAGCTAATGGTGACACTTGAGGGCAGCATTATTCCATTTTGTCCTTCCACATGCTCTTACTATAATGAGATACAGGTGAAGTCATCCATAGACGAAATATTATAATCAAAATGTTAAACCTTTTGCACGAAGAGGGTTAGTTCAATTGAGAACACATCCCTTATGAAGTAAAAACTCCATGACATTTAGTAATCCACCTCTACCGTTGTTTAGATCATTTATTTAAGCATTTGGTAAGAGTGTGGGAACATCAGGCTTAGTCTATGAAAACAATCTGAAGCTGTCATAGATGAAAGAACACAATTAAGACAAGGTTTGATAAGATAAAGAATTGTAAAATGGATTTTTGAACATCTCTTTTTCAAAGAGCAGATTTCAGATCTTAAGTCTTGATGTAAGAGAGCCATGGAGACATGCAACATTGTATCCTGGATACCTGTTGCTTCTACAGCATAGTCTATTGGAATGACTACACTGATAAAAATAAATAAGAAAAAATTCTTAATGGTTAATACTGAATGGAAAAATTTTAGTAATGTCGTTGAGAAATCTCCTTTGAGAAAGCTCCTTATCCATCATTGTCAGTGTGTTTAACAAGCCCTCTAGAAAATTTTAGGGAACCTTGACTCAGAAAAACACAAATAATGACGCTAACCTTCAGACCTACCTGCCGTCCGTGGTCCTTCTCTAACAGAGCAGGAGTGTTAACATGAGTCAGAACCCATAAATTCCTTCAACTTTCTTCCTTTGCATTTCTTTCCATAGTTTTAATCTCGTTAACCCCCTCTGCCTCGCACTGCCCTCACCGTGTCTCTCTACTCTGGGAGCTCAAATGCATGCCCCTTTATCCTCTCCCTCTAATCAGGATTCTACAGGGATCATTTGCTCAGCTCATGCCTACACTCTGCAAATATTACATTCCCTTCTTTCTTCTCAAATCCCCCCTCTACTCCTGCAGAAATCAATGTGTCTAAAGCAGAACAGATAACCTTGTGTTTGAAGTACTAAGAGCAAGAGGGTGGGACAGAGGAGCTGAGAGGGGAAGAGACAGGGAGAGGAGTGATTTGAAAACCATTAAAGCATATTCAGATTCTTCCTCTAACTTAATTCCCTCTCATTGTCTGCTGTCCATAGGACACTTGAAAATGAATCAGAGCAAAAACCTCCCAATACAAAAGGAGAGGCATTTTTAATACACACAAGTAGTGCTGTGTGCTCACAGTTCAACTGTCTGGGTCTTTTTTCTTCTTGCGCGCATCTACAAAAAGTGATTGTCGTGTGCGTGTGTGTTGGTGTGTTTGTTTTCCAGTATGTCACCTTGTAGCCTTGGATGAGTCCATTCTGGGTTTCGAGTGGGGGGGTGTCCCAGGTCACTTCCAGGATCGAGGGAGACACAGCAGAAACTCTGATGGACTGAGGGGCCACCGATGGAGCTGCAGAAGAAGAAGCGTTTCATCAGAGTGTGTCTCCGTGACTATGTGAACAGCACGGTGTTAGAGTGGGAAGTGAGGAAGATATGTTCTACCCTTCCAATTAGACTGGGCCTGAGGCAGTACCTTGTTACAGCACTATACCACACATATGCACCAACACTCAGCTGTGTGCACCTCAGGCTAAAGAAAAGGCCATATCACCTCATTTCATCATCCCCTTCCAGCCTTTTTTTTACCTCCCTCTCCTGCTTCCCCCTGTTCATCCTCACCTCTCACTCCTCTGCAAGTGCATGTAGGCCATGCACACACTACACACACTCCTTGAATATGGATGCAGCGCTGGTTTGATGGAGGGAGGGTTAGATTGTGAGAAAAAAAAATGCAAAATGTGCTTGTAACCCTATAACAATGTGCAAATCTGTTCTTCTGCATTTACGTGCCTTGTAATAGTTTGTTTGTGCATGTGTGTCTGTATGTGAGTAAGTGGTGTGTTGTGAGAGTGTGTGTGGGTGTATGTGAAGGAGAGAGAGAGAGAGAGAGAGAGAGAGAGAGAGAAAGAGAGAGAGCGAGAGAATGATATATTTGCATTCCAGCCTGTGTGATGGATCCATACTTTGTTTCTGGTTAAAGTTAAACAGGGGTTGGGCCATCACTTTAATGTGGCGGCGGCATTCAGATGTGTCCAAAAGTGTGCACACAAAGACATACCAACACTCACACACACACAAACACAGCCTCTCAAAGGCAATGTCACTCAAGGGGCAATGAGAGCATGACAGGATTCGTGAACAGGACAAAGCAAGAAAGAAAAGAGAAGGAGTCAAGAGCACCAAGAAACCACCAGATTGACAGAAATGGGACAAAACAGAAACACACTAAAATGGTTTTTACAAAGAAAAAACATACTCAAGGTTCTCTTTCTTACTTCTTCAAGAGATTTTAAACAGAGTATTCAAAAGCAGATTTTGTACTTTGTATGAAATCGTGACAGTTAATGATCTTGAGTGAGACGAGATCATTTGCCATAACACCCCAGCACAGATCGCCTGCTGATGAATACTGAATATTACTATTGGACTCTCTGGAAAAAAAGCTTGGAAGTGGACCTTGACATATGATTTGTCACATTAAATAAATACTGATCTAATAAGAAACTGAGACCAGTGTGAAGGCCTCTTTCTGCTTGCACCTACCGGCCTCTCCCACGGATACTTCAACTGGAGTGGAGGGTGGGCTCTCTCCGATGATGTTGTAGCTTGTCATAACAATCTGGTAGCGTTTGAACTTATTCAGCTCTACAAAAACAAAATAAATTACTCAAGTTGAAATTGACTTTGATACAACATCCATACAAAGCAGGTGTGTAATTTCAAATCAATCTGACTCCTTAGTTGCATCATAAATTACTTACGTGTCAACTCAAACTCTGTCAGGGAGGCACTGCTGACTGTCTTGAAGGTGCTCTTGGCTTTAGAAGAGGAAGAAATATGAAGGGGGGAATTATTACTAAATGTTTCAAGTTTAACAATAAACTGTGCCATTATAATGTCATCCAGTCAAATAACTGATTAAAGGGAAAGCAGTTGAAAGACCTTTAACACAGATGTCAGACTCAGTGGATGTAGGATGAAAAGAAACGTCCAATCCTCTAACCTCATACTGAATTTTACTACAGTAAAGAATTAAGTCTGTACAGGGATTTTTTTTTATTGCCTTATTTTAGTGCAATGCGGGTGGCCTTATTAGAAAGCACTGGTATCGCGAGGGCCATTTGTTTTAATGTCATTATGGTTAATTCACGGTACATGCTCTGATATGACTGAAATGAAAATATATTTTCTCTTTCTTCATACTCAGACCTTTGAAAAAACGTCTTTTCAAAAGCCTTACACAAGCATTATCAATTTATCAATAGTTACCAGGGAAACATTTTTCACATCCGATCCCTGCTATTATTGGATATCTTACATAATGGAACGTTATATATGAACCTTGACTGACTAATCTTTTTCTTCAATCTACACTTCAATAGAAGAGAAGAGCTGATTTTCTGATGCTTTGTCTCCTACATGAACCAGCACCTTGAAAGAATGATGACTGATTCCTGAGACATGTAGCTATAGCCTCAGTCTTTAAGCAGGACATCATATTTGCAGCAATAAAAAGCATGATTTAAGACCTTTTCAAAACTGTTGTTCTTTAATATAAAACAACTGCAATTGGTTAGCCAATCAAAGAGGTTACGCTAGCTAAATTCACTACTTAGCTACAGAGAAAACGATCTTGTGGTGAGTAAACTCTTTCTTTAACTTGATCCGACCCCTTAGATTAAAAGAATACTAATATTTACAAAAACTAAAACCTGCATTTTCCAGACTTTGTGAACAGTAACCAGAAGTTTCACTTCTACTCACTTGTGATGAGGGCACTTGTGGTGTTACTTTTGATTCTCTGGACTTCCGCCTCAGCCAGGGTGGAGGTGTTTACTGACAACTCTCTATAATACAGCCGATACCCCGTCAACACCCCGTTAACACTGTCGTTGCTGGGGCGCTGAAAACATCCAAGCAAACACACACACACACACACACACACACACACACACACACACACACACAGACACGTAGAGAAGTATAAGTACTTAAATTCTAACATAGAAACTTCTGAGAACCTACACAGTGGTTATTTTGGTTTTCTTAGTGAAGTGAGTTGACTGACAGGACACTGGTGGGCTTTCAGAACAGTGTGTTATCAGCAGAGTCCACTTTAAAGGCCTGGCAGATTGGACTGGCTGTAACCCCGCACAGACAGTGATGCTTCAGTGGTTTTGGCACTCTTGTAAAGGATGATGAAATTGCTGGTGACTTTGTTTTTCATCGCCTTTCTTTGCTTTGACATAAGGCTAGAAGGACTGAGAGACGACACCTCCAAACAGAAGTGAAAGAGTGACAAGCAGTGAAGCAGCCAGGCTGTATTTTATCTATTCTTATGTCACTGTTGCTCTAAAGTGCTTCCTTTTCCTCTTCTTTTTCTGTTTTTGGACATTGGTCAGGTTTTCATCTCTCGGCCTCTAACAAACTCCTGCTGGTATATCCTCATTAAAATTTTGATCATTTCTCTCGCACAGCCAGAACTGTTAGTCTCTCCGTCTGTCAGTTCTTCCCTCTCGCCATCCCTGCAATCTTTCTGTGCTGCCCTCTGACCCGGTCTAGTTTAATAAATAATGATTATCCTATCCACAGACAGAAACACAAACTAACAGCAAAACAACAAGCCTACAGTGGTCTCATCTCCCACACAGGTGATTAAACTGCACTCAAAGTCTTGTTGTGAGGTCTGTGTGTATAATGTGTGTGTATTTTAGAGATTTCTGTTGTATTAGAAGTCTGAAAATACCTTCCACTGCACCAGGACTGAGGTAGTGGTTGTTGGTTTCACTTCAAGGATCACTGGAGGTTCATCAGGCACTGGAGAGAAATCAAAGGAGAGTGAGAAGGGGAAAAAAACGGATGGACAAGCTTCGCTCTCAGTTTGTTAAATTCCTTCACTATCATGGTTTATAGACCACTTTGACTTCTCGTCTTCTTATATCTCTCCCCTGCTCTAACAGTGCCCCCAGTCTCTCACCGCCCTGCAGAGTGGTAATAGCCTCCGTCTCTTTGCTGAGGACACTGTCTCCTATATCGTTAGTTGCCAGCATCCGGAACTTGTACGATGTAAAGGGCTTCAGCCTGTGGACACAAACACAAACACAGTTATATAAATGGATGGAACTGGAGGTACTTGAGGGACATCTTTAAAATATTTTGCATTCTTTTATTATACCAATTAGTATTTCTATTTTATTTTGGAAAAATATAGGCCTAAATGAGCTAATTTGTTTGTTTCAATAATAAAAGGCTCCTGGACATGGCTGCACAAAGATCCCTGGCTGCAACATGATGATTTATTTATTTACAGCACTACAGTAGCATACATCTTGTACTGAAGGGTTTTATAAAAATGCTACACAAGGAACCCTTGACCTTCCAGTTGAGAGGCGACGACTCTACCAACTGAGCCACAGCCGCCATCTGTTCTTTAAAAGTCATTGATCTAAAGTAAAAGCAATCATGAAAACAATTATCCGTACCCACAATGTCTTTTCATAAATTTAAGTGTTTTTTTTTTTCCGTTTCATTTGAAAGATGAGCAGGAGATGGGCCTGAATGGCCTTGCCTCCTCTTACAAACATGCACTTCTCTCAGTCTGTGATTGTTTTACAGCTTATATTTTGAGCTCTTTAGCCTGACAGTAATTTGCAAAGAGCTTTGAATTGCACGTATCTATCAAACATGACAGACATAGTATAAAGTAATCGAGTTTATTGCTACAATAACAAAGGTAAAGGCTGTTTTCTGAGAGACAAAATATCAATTTACTGACATGTTTGTGTAACAATGCCAAAGCTTTTAAGAAACTGTAATTTTCTCTCAAAACAAAAAATTTTTGCACTCAAGGTTTTTAAACAAAGAGCACTGTGAAGCACTGGAAGATGCTGTTAACACCAAAGACATCTTCTTTTTTCTATTGATTGTTTTGGCTCTACATTGTTTACTTGTGGTTTTGTTCTTGTCTTACTCTTCCCAAGCACAGATTCACCACCAAGGATGATGGCCTCCGTCTTGTAGGGGTCCTCAAAAACCCCACTAACAGCAGCATCTTTTCTTTGCCTTTCACGTTTAACCATTGCTTTGTTGCTTTGCCTGTATAATGATGATGACTATGAGTCAGTTGACTGTGGGAATGGGAACGGTGCCAAGACCAATCTTAGATTCATTCTCCTCGAAGAAAAGACTGGATGAAGAAGGTGGAGCAGTGGAACAGCAAAAAAGAGAGTGAAGAGAGAAAATGAAAAATGGGAAGTTGAAATACAGGAAAATTTCAGATTTTTTTCACACTCGCCTCTCTAGCAAAGAGTCGGATCCTCACAGTAAGATCAAGGTACCAGCCAAACACCAAAGCACATAGCAGAAACCTGTTGGTGGGTTCAAAAGCCCCATGAGTTGTTTTTTGCTTTTTTATTTAAAAGTTTTTCAACCATCAATGCCAGGCCAGGATGAAGTGATCCTCTGAAGTGATCCTCTTCCTCTTGGTATTTAACCAGTGTTATAAAATGTCCTTTTTATGTTAATGTTAAAAAGCCATACGTGTACTAGCTTTTTCTTTTAATCAATAAACCTTTTTCACATGATTGAATATTAAGAGTTATCTGAAGCAAATTATTCCACTTCCTTTTGACCGCCGCTGACACATGCTCACATGGTCCACACTTTATTTACAGACTGCCTTGGAGACTACAGAGGACCAGTCAGACATTCAGCCGGCGACAGGAGAGCTGCTCAAGTGTCTCCTTGTTTAATACTGAGCCAGGCATAATAATGGACAAGAGAAGGGCCTGTGGGGTTGTGGGTATCTCAGGAATGGAACATCAAAGGCAGCAGGCTTAAAGAAAGTGGGGTACGAACAGCACAGGGAGAATGCTAAGGACAGTGTTTGAAAGTGTGAGTATACTATGTGTTCCTGGGCCTGGGGACTTGGATTTTTCGGTTTCAAAGACGTCTCGGTGGAAAACGACAATTAAGGATAGATAACAAGTAAGCACGGGTGTAAGCATGTGGAGATGGAAGCTAATTCCCCCATCCAGCGCTGTAATGACAGCACTCAGCGATAGGATGGGCTCGAGAACAACAATAGCAGCAGCACCATGATGGCAGATAGACTCTCCCTGAGGCAGATTGAAACAGGTTGATGCAGACACATGGAGAGAACCATCTCCTGCTTCTCAAATAGCCCTGTGATAGCTGGTATAATAGCACCAAAAACAGTCAAGATGCCCAAAGACACACATCCAGAACATACACAACAACCATACTTCTATTATTCCGGCTATCAGGGAAGTTGTACTAGTATTTTAGGGTGACCAGGCTATCACCTGCTCCCTAAATGAGTCTTGACAGGATGAAGAGGATGGAGGGATAAACAGGAAATGAATGACACCCTCTTCCAGGGGATGATTGTACATGAGTGGAAAGAAAAGAAACCTTAATATCAGATGATTTTTGAAAGCTCTTACAGATGATGGGAGGTATGAAGGGACAGGGGTGTTGACAACAAAACAGACATATAGTATAAAGTATGAAAACAACACAAGGGAATGGCAAAAAATGGTTCACAGAATTTTTAAGCATGGAGGTAGAGTGACATTTTTTTTTATTTAGCTACAAAATTGAGAGCATTTCCTGCCGTGCCTTTGTGATTAGGTGACTGAGATCCTCTGCTACTCTGCGGTGATTATGATTGCTCTCCTGGGTGTTTCTTGTGGTTTGGTTGGGTTTTATTTTTGCTCCAAAAACCTCATCAGAACATTGTGTGCTAAATAAATAAAAACTTTTCTCTCTTTGTTCTAAATCCCTGTTGTTGGCTTTCAGAATTCATAGCATCCCCATCTCTCTGTCCAGTGTTGTAACCGGGGAAGCATAAACGCAAGATTTTTCTACAGACTGTTTAAACAAGTTCAAGCCCAGCATGTCATGCTGTATACAATTTTCAAATAAGGGCTCTGGAGAGAAAGCTAAAAAGGATATGGAGTTGTTTTTCCTGTTTTCTCTAAGGGTGCTGGAGATGGCCTAATTGACTGTAAGGTCACTCACAACTCTGTTTTGACACTGTTTCCATTGCTGTCAAGCTTTCCGTTTGAACATAGAATGTATGTAGTTCACAAAGGTAATGATGGCATCTTAACCGATCAAAGTTCTTTGTTCTGTTTCTTTAACAATGGGTCCTGAGTTTCAGATAGAGGTACAGAACATTTGAGCACAGAAATGAAAGCACTGCAGATTTGAACAGCTTCGCATGACAAGTTACTGAAAAACCAGGTGTCTGAATAATATTTTAATATTTCAAAATGACCTCTTTAAAACAAGCATCTTGCAAGAATTCTAGTGCAAATGCCTTCTTTAATGCATTCCCTATTTGCTCATGTGGTTTTTGCTTTGGAATATCAAAAAAAGACAACACATTCCAAACTCTCATGAAATACAGTTTAGAAAGTTTGACAGGCCCACTGAAAGGTTTTCTGGTTGCTAAGCTTTGTATAGACAGTCATGTTTTAGGGGAGGGATGGAACAAACAATCAACCAGGAGAGCTCAATTGTACCTTTCTACGGTCCAGCTAGTCATGTTGTGCTGGATGTCAGCGGTGTGTGTGCTCCAGTCCCCTTTGGGCATCTCTTTGGCCTGCAGAGTGAAGTACCTCAAGGGGGAGGAACCTGAGCTACCTGTCACCCACTGGAGGCGGAGACGGCGAGATTCAACTCCATCCTGAGGAGCAGATAACTTTCTGGGTGGCTGTGGACGCTCTGTGAAAATGATAAAGATGCAGAAAAAGAAAGATAAAAATAATTGCGTTAGAGGGGATAAAAAGTGGCAGAGGAGTTATAAAAGTAAGAGAAAGGGAGAGTAAAAAAAGTGATGTGACAATGATAAGAAAGAAGAGGCACTGGAGAGGAAGCAGGAGCCGGAAAAGGATGGCATCTGATTCAATTTAAAAATAAAAAAGTTGTTCTGATTATTCTGCACATTCATTTTAACAAACAATTATTTCCTCGTTGTGGTTCAACAATGATCATGAAGACATTTCATTTCAATAAGTACATACATCTGTTTCATCAATTTCTCGACAGATTGTGGATCTTTGTGCATTAATTTTTCTTTTTCATCACGATTAAGTTAAGGAAGATGAAAGATGCTGGTAGTTTTAAGTAGACGTTTTTATGCACCTGTTCACACACAAACCAGAACACACACACACACACACACACACACACACACACACACACACACACACACACACACACACACACACACACACACACACACACACACACACACACACACACACACACACACACACACACACACGCACACACACACACACACACACACACACACACACACACACCGTTCTTCTTTCATCCTTATCACAAATAATTTACATCAATTCTGTTTGCCTCCCTTCTTCCCTCATGCTCCTTATCTTTAGTCCCTTCCAACTTCGACTTTTTTCTCCCTCTTTTGTTTTTCCAGATACCATCTGTGTCACCCTGTCTGTTCTCTTCTTGTTCTTTTCCACAGTTAAGATCCTGTTCTGATCATTAGCTCATGATTGTCTGAACAAGTGCTACCCTTTCGGCTCTAACATAACAGTAACTGCTATGCAAGGCAGGGAGGAGAATGGTTGAAGTGAAGTGTCAAAGATATGCTGTTGGGATCAAGAAAAGATATGTAGGGTGAGGAGTTCTGATAAATGTGCTACTGTGCTGCTTTTACCTTATTAGATATCATCCTCTTGGAGACAGAACATAGATAAATCTCTTGAAAGCGACTTTGCTTTTATTAAATGAATTCACACACATGCACACAGCCTCTCACACAATCACACCCAAACACACTCAAAAAGCCAATTTTCTTTTTCTAGGGATTAAGTTAGTCTTTTTGGCATCATCAGAAAGACATCTCTATTAGGCTGCTCTGTCTATCTCAAAGCGAGAATGGGTCATTATGTTACTGAAGTGGAACCACTGAGGTCTATTCTCATGGAATCCTGATAATGATGCTCTCGATGTTATGATATCCAATCCAATTAAAATGCACCACACAGACTAATAGCTCAGAGAAGAATATCTGACATCGTGATTCCAGGTTTTCATAAGAATTCAATTCACTGTCATGTGTTAATATCCGGACCTTTGTAGCATTTCTTAGCTTTACTAGCTGTGCTCTGTGCTGCCTGACAAAGAAAATTGGAGACAGAGATCAGGGATGACACATATCAGAGGCTGAGAGCTATGTTTAAACCAAAGTTATTCATGCGTTAGCAAGTTTAGACACTAGAGGCTCTATTGCTTCATTTTTAAAGTCATATTTCACTTTGGTATTAGAGTTTTTCTCGGTGTTCAAACGTTAAATGACTTCAGGCATTAAAACTCCAACCCCTCATCTAAGAATCTATAAGCCTGTTTTTTTACTGTACAGCTGGATTCTGCCGCCCCAGGAGGTCCAGAAAAGACCCAGAAAAAAGCAATAGTGTATCAAGTAGTTTTCAGAAATCTTGAAATGTTTTAGATGCTTTGGCACTGCATCTAAGGGTAGAATTTAATCATTTATAACCCTGAGTCTACCTGGAAAACATCAGGCTGCTTAAAGGCTGTGCTGTGTCTCTCATAGAGGATAAACAGTATAAAACCTGTTGTAAATCTAACACTGACTCAGCCTGAAGATGTAACTCTTGTATGGATCAATGTACTTTATATCTTAGATGCACCTGCAGCATTGATGTGTATCTTGTAGCATTAGCTAAACACTATAGGTAGTAAAATTATATGGAGCCTAAAGGATAAACCACCTGCTGGGCTGAATGTTATTCTTGTAAACATAAGGGGCAATAACCTCCTGTTGTATTAACATGATTATTATTTGGAGAAACAAATGTCCGGCCATTGTTGAAAGGGAGGGAAACAGCCCATGGTTAATAAAAAAATGACACGACTTAAGAGTTCAAATTCAAGTAAAAAGAAAAAGTCAGTGTCTACAACATATGCTTTGTTGTTAACATTTTTTCACAAATTTGAAATTAAAGTTTGCATTCCAGTAATTTCAGGAGTATCTCTTACTCAATAATTTGGCAGCAGTAAAAAATATTACGGTTCATCATTGTAAATGAGCTGAAGACAAAAAAACAGCAAACTGAAGCACAAAGAAAGATATTTGAATATGTCTAGACAAGATGAGATAAAGCATCACTGATCCTGAAGAGAATGAAAACTTGTATTTCTTATTTAAAGGAAAAAGACCTGCACTACTTACCCTGAATGTTACCTCTTTAATAGTCAAGTCACTGCGCTGACAGTGTGTTGGAGGAAACTATTCTACTGTTAGAAGTTTTAGGAGACAAAACTGTCCTTGGAGAGTAACACTCACAGTTCAGTCTCCAACATCTCACCACAGGCATGGGCTGTCTGTCTGAGTCAGTGTTCATGAAAGCTTCTACTTAAAAACTCCTGTTATTGTCACAGTATGTAACATTTATATAATACATATGTCCAAGACAAATGTGCAGCATTTTGCTGTCCTTATGAGGATAATCACCAAGTAGAACTACAGATGAACTTACGTTAAAGACCTTATATTTATGACTTTCAGATTTTGCTTTAGGACCCATTCTCCTGTTCTCCTTCAGACAGAAAACTTCCCAACTACTGTCGTTTCGACACACAGGGTCTTATTTTCTCTCTCACCTTCAAAATGTTTATTTCTCACCAGCCACAACGGAGCACGGTGCTATGAGAAACACTTTCTCACTCTACATGTGAATCAAGTTTGGCATGTTCAGTAGGTGGTTTTAACAAGTAAGAGGCCATCAAATAATATTTTATTTTTCATAGCAGTTTAACAAGCCTGGCTCGGCTGTGCAGACTTTTTAACTGCTAGGTTGTTTATACCCCCTGGCTTCTATTATACCCCTACATGAGAGCTAATGCCTGGTGATCTACAGTTAGCTCTCTATCAACTAGAGTTTCTAAATGTCACATAATTTTGTTCTGTACGTCCCACACATAGAAAATGTTATTCTTGTCACCATTAAAAATCTTGTTCTCGTATTAGTTGTACACTACCAATGGATTCCATGTGTCGCACCACATAACACTGTTGTAGAAGCACATGCTTTGTCTGAGCTTCAAGGCTGAAGACCTGCGTCACTTTATTTCTTTAACTTCCTCTAAGCACATCAACCACAACTCATTACACCTCTAAGTCACGCTGCAGACATAATCAATTTTAATATGCTAAAACTTTCAGCTAACCTTTTCAGGCTCTTCTGTCACTGGCTCTACTAAATGAAATAAGTGACCAAATATAATTTTTGACCATTTGGAAGTTAATAGGAAAAGAGAGGACAAAACACCCATAAAATAATTGCAGTTGTCTCCTGTAATGGACCTTCCTAATGGCTAACATTTTGAAGAGCACAGGTAGAATTAATAATATAAATCAAGTCACTCCTGCTTGGCTCATTAACCAAATTTCATGTCTGATCTGATTTATTAAACACGCATTAAATCCTCATGCATTATTACAATTTAATGTGAATTACAAGACAGAATATTCCACTACTTTGGTGCCAATTCAACATGAGACACATGATACTTATAATAATTTAGTGAGGGTTAATTAAAAAAAAATCACTGGTCATTAGTCAAACCTTCCAAGCTCAGACACTATTTTTCTTCTTGAGCTATGCATGAATGTCCAGAAGTATTTTTTTTGCAGGAACAAAATGAGCACACTTGTTATACAGGGTCCATTACAGGGTGATTAAATATTGTTTTAGAATAAAATCATTCTGTGCCTGTTCCTACCACTCTTAATATAAAGAGAGAATCACAAAAAGGAGGGATTATTTTGAAAATGATTTTCATTACTCAGTGCCTGCATACACATAATGCTCTTTTCAGATTGTGATTCTGCAACAGTACCGTGACGAAGGTCCGCTGTCATTATGCCCAATCACTTTCATACTGATTACACTGTATTTCTGTATGTAGTATTGTTGTCCCAATCATGTGATTTCACATTGTGTTACGGCATTGCAGAAGCTTGAGAGGTACAATGTGTGAACATACTGTAGTGGCTCCACACACACACACACACACACACACACACACACACACACACACACACACACACACACACACACACAGGCCTTTTCCCCCCCCCCCTTGCTCCCCTGTTTTAAAGTGATCCTGTCTCACCCATGTGATGCCCCTGTTACTACCTCAGATTATGACAAAAAGGTGTGAGAAATAGTTCCCCCAATTTAATGTTACATAGGTGTAAATATTGCGCCTTGAACCGGCAATCTGAACAGGGCTTTAAACTTAACACTGTGCAGCGTCCTGTAATGTTCCACTGTTTTCTCTAAACTACCCCATCAGTTACCATCAACCACAAACAGTTTTCTCTTTAGGCCTGTCCTGTATTTCTACAATTCTACAATTCACTTAGCAGACGCTTTTATCCAAAGCGACGTAAATCAGAGAGCAAGTACAACACTAGTCCATTCATACACCACCACCAGCGGGAGCAATGCAGGATTAAGTGTCTTGCCCAAGGACACATGGGACATGTTGCTCAGCTGGGGATAGAATCCTCGACCTTCCGGTTGAGAGGCGACAACGCTACCAACTGAGCCACAGCCGCCCTATTTGCATTTTGAAGCTAGGAAGAAAGGAGCAGCTTCACTCTGAAATCTCTGAATTAGTGCATGTCCATAAGGTCCTGTGAGTGCATGTGTGTATTTTAGCCTGTGTGTGTAGAGAGAGAAAAATGTCCTTTCCTTGTCTAAAAGTAAACTCTATAATGTTTACACTCACTCTACTAGGTACTTAAACTAAATGATTTAGGCAACTTAAGAGTTCATGGAGGTCAGGTTCTTTTCAAAATTTGGCTCTGCAAGGCTAAAGACACAGATTTGCCAGCATACCAAAAACGGTTTATGTTTCCCCTTACCTCTCCGTTCAGTGGTAACAACCAAAGCCTCCTGTTCTTCCCCCCAGCCCACGGCGGTGCGAGCAGTGAGCCGGAACACGTAGGTCTGCTCAGGGGAGAGTCCTGTGACGGTGAACTGTCTGGCATTGGAACCCACCTCCACTGTGGTCCAGCGCAGAGGGTCCCTGCTGTCCAGGCGGTACGAGATCTGGTAGCCTGGTGAGGGACAGAAGAAAAGACAGAGGAGTGAGACGGTTAAAATCAGTGGGAGTTTTTCTGTGTGTGTGCGCGCGTGCTTCTGTGTGTGGTGTTTTGTGACCTATTTTAGATCACAGAGCCCACAGGAATCAAAGACAGCAAAATATGAGTTTAAAAACAGATCCACGTAGAGTCATGCACCACACATTCTCTATTTTTTTTTTTTACCTCAGCTCAACATAAAGAGACTCAACTTTCTCTAGTTACTGAAACCTTCCCGATCAGTTCTGACGAGATTTAATAAGTACAGCTGCTTTGCTTTCAGTACATACTACTATGTATTACAAAAAACAAAAATAAGGAAAGAAAAAGAGTCATAATTCTGTCATTGAATACCTGCCAACAGGTCACCTTTCCCTACACACATCCTTCTACCACTTGACTATGACCTTTGGTGTACACATTTTTGTGTATTTTTCTCTGTCTCGTGCAGTAGGCCTTGTAATACCACTAACACTCATCAACACATACACACACGCACACACTCAAACCCAGTCATCCCGGACAAAGCTTTCTACAGGCCACTGGCCATTCATAAAGCCTCTCAATATTAAGATTGTATTCTACACCAAATACACACAACCACAAACCCACACAAAGACACAAAGGTGTTGAGGTGATTGGGTTCACAGTAAGACAGTTATGATGATAATCTGCAAAATGACAAAATCTGGTTGCGTGGGCGATAATCTTATCAGGTAGTCTGATTGTATATTAATGTTAAAGCAGTGTGTGGAAGATTATTGGACAACAGATAGATAACAAATCCTGCTGCATCTAAACAATTGGGTCAGAGCAGAGCATTATCTTCTGGGCTGAATATCATTAGGACGTTGCTGCTATCAGATTCAAGAGGCTGAATCTCCATTACAAAGTGACTGTGTGATGTAAGGGAAAGGCGGTCTCGGTTTTTTCACCAAAAAGATGCGACTTGTTCAGTGTCTTCTGCTGCATCTGAGCCTGAGGGAAATTTTAACTTCTCAATGCTCACTGTTCTTGTCTGTGTTAATAAAAAAAATAAATAACAGCAGCGGTGCCAACTGGTAACTAACGCTCTACTACAGAGACCTGCGGAGCTAAAAGCTTGTACTTAATAATAAGGATCAGGGCTTTTCTCTCCTACGATTCTAATTGATATGATTAACATTTCACAGTGTGTTTAAGTGTTAATGGCTTGGTTTGTATTGCACGTATCTTAAAATGTTATGTTGACGAAACCCTGAAGATGCACTAAAAGGCAGGATTATTATTGCATTAATTGGAGTAAGAGAGAATAATGATGAATTGATCTGCTGCACTAATTTGCTCCTGTGTTCAGAGCTGCTGCTGCTCACATTAGTAATATTTTCTTCACGTTCTCCTTCTTGTATACAGAAAAGAATCAACCATGCATGACAGATTCAATTTCCACAAAATAAATTGTTGGAACCTCTTACGAATTTCTTCTTTATAATGTGCACACTATACTTTTATTTAGCCATACTAAGGTAATACTTGTTAAAGTGTACTTCTTTGACGGGTAGTTCATAACAGTCTTTGCTAAATACGGTTTGGTGCTCACAGGTAGTAAAGCATATACAATGAGAAAATTGTTTTCAAACTGCAACTTCAAACAAATGTAGAGATGCTGCGAGAAGCTCCTCCATTTCCTTTGAGAATTGCATTGTAGGACAGCAGCATACATCAACAAGATTTCACGGTTTTGTAGTATGCGTACTGATGTCTGTGAGGACCAGAATTTGAGGATTTCATGTCTGGACATACTACTTGATTGTAATCAGTGTTAAGCATGGGACTAGGATGGAGCTTGTATTTGCCACAGGGATATTTATGCGTGTAAGGCTACAATTTATTCATGGATATGTCATGTACAAAACACCAATGCCTCACTGCTAGTGCCTAATTAGATTTGTGAACCTTCTGTGGTACTTTTTTCTCCTCTGTCCACTTTCTGTGTCAGTCCCCCTATGGATTGAGAACCAAAGGAGGAATGATGCAGTCTAGGCAATAAAGAAGCAGAAAGACTACAGTCATTTGTAGCTTCATCAACACGCACAGACACATACAGCCTCTACACACAAACCACTTTCTCAGCAAGGACACAGCAGGACTGCGTGTCTCTGTGTGATGGAGGGAGGGAGTTTTGCCCTCCCACTCATCCTTCTGTCACAGAGTGGTGTAACACTCAGTGGTGTCCTCGCCATATCCTTACAGTTACACATCACTCACCTGCGCCACTACCGACCCCACTGAGAGGACAAACATGGCCCCCTTTCTCCCCCATTTGCAACACACACAAACATACTGTATGAACACCTGTCCCTCCTTTCACCTCCATACATCTCCTCTCTATTATTTCTCCCCTTCTGTTCTCTCCGTTTCCAGCTTAGCAGCTCAAGCATTCCTCTCACCTCTTCCTTGCTTCTTCTTCTTTTCATTAATCCGTTCTTTCTGATTCACTTCATACACTGTGATTTCCAGTTTCAAAAAACAAGTGTGTGTTTGTATAAAGCACGCGTCTGTGTATGCATTAGAAAAGGTGTCTTGCTTCGGCAGTTATAATAGCCTTTTTCCTGCATGCCAGCTTAATCACTGACACCCTCTGTCTCTCTCACACACACACACACACACACACGCGCGCACATGTGCATGTAGAAAAACATCAACAGACCTCAGCCATGCCATGGGGAATATTGAGAGCTGACCCTTCTTTGAAAGTTAAAAACAGCATCAGCTCTTTCCCCTTTTACAGCTTTTACTTTCCTTGAAAGATCACAGCAGTGTGTGTTTGTTTGGGTGTGTGTGTGTATTTCTACCTAATATAATGCCATTGGAGTTTGTGGGTGGCTGCCAGACCACCCTAACGGATGACAATCGAACCTCTGGAAACACCATCCTGACAGGAGTGCCTGGGACTGGAGAGAAAAATAGAGAAGTGATTTGGCAGCCAAATGAAACTGCAATAACACGTAAAAAGTTCATCATATAATACTGTTATGAAAAGACAGTAATTCATTATAATGAGCTATATTCTAATCAGATAAGATAAGAGTTTGTTTTTATACTTGTCATGCACACTAAGTGAGCGTCTTATGCATTTTAAGAGCCACTTCTAACAGAAACAAAATAGCAAAGAATAAAAATAGCTACAGAGATGATGAGGAGGAGACAGAAGTGTTGGACAAACTGCATGACAGAGAGGTAGACATCTTACCGTCTTCTTTGGTTCGGAGCAGTATTGGGTTGCTGGGTGGCCCGTCACCCAACCGTGTGTAAGCCAGCACCTGCAGTGAATACATTGTGTATTTTTGGAGAGCCCCGAGAAGGAGCGACAAGGTTCGCTCTCCTTCTGCCGTCTGAACACTAGGAGGACCTTCGAAGTCCTTCTCACAGTACATCACCTGCACACAGGCATAAAGAAACAGGTGTACGTGTCACACATGTAATCATAAACACAAATACAGATGAAAAAAAGAACATGAATGGAGAGCTAGATGCTGCAACTTTCACCCTGTCAGCTCACTAAGCACTTATTGTCAACAGTAGCTCTGGCCACTCGAAAATAAGTTATATTCCACTTTGTTATGTAATTTTACAACAAATACTATTGATAGAACAAAACCAGCTCTCTAACTATGCACTAAGCCTGTCCATTGCTGCTTTAGAGTCAACTGCCGCCATCTGTATTTTACAATTAAAATGGATCAAAGGAGCTCTTTGTGTGCAAGACGTCCCTTTAATTGATGATCCCACTCATAAATATTTCCCATCTCTGCAGTTCTCCGTAACGCATGGAGCTTTGCTTTAGCTTTCATTTAATTCTTTGCCTAGCCTTCAATGTTTTGGTTCTCTGCCAATGCTGTTGGATATTCTTGTCCAGGGCAGATAAATGTTATTGTTTTGTTTTAAAAAAACACAGCTCCTAAAGTTTAGTTGGTGATAGCATGTACATGTTGTATTCTTGCATCCACAGTTTCTTATACAAGCAATATGTGTACTAGGTAAATAAATAGGCCTATTGATATGTTTTTGACAACAATAAGATTCATGGCATGGCACAGAGAAATAGGCCATTATAGACTTTTGCGGAATAAAAGATGTTACTTCAGGCCTATGATTAAGATTCATAAAAATGAGAAAAGTGTTCATCACAAAATAAATTGCGATTACCCAAGTTCACATAAAATAAGTATATGCACACTTTGTTCTTTCCCTGGCAACAGAAGTATGTGACAATTCCTGCTTTTCTTTCTTTCTCTGAATTTTCATGTGCATGAACTTGCTGGCACGCTAGTCTTGAAGGAAAATGTCAGCTCTTAAATAGAAAGATAGAAAGGGGGGTGGCAGGTGAACTGTTCAAACGAGCAGACACCTCCCATCTATTAACATGGAAGAATTCCTACTCAGTGTGATCCTCAGGAGGGCATTAAAACAAACCGATGAGGAGTGTTATGTGCTTTGGGCATGGTGGATGATATGACCTGAATTTTACACAAAAAAAAGAAATGCTGGATAATACTGGTTAATACCCTCATCACCCAGCCACGGACTACTTTTACTTAGCAGATGTAAGTATTTTAAGCACAACTATGTCCACACAATTGAGGATAAATTTCCTCCCTCTTAAAGCTTTTTGTCTGTTGTGTTTTGTTTGGGAGGTGATTAAGAGCTTAACACTTTATAACGTCAAAATATTTTGCATGAGTTTCGTCTTTGTAGACTGTAGGACGGACATCTGAGCCCTCGAACAAAAATAGAAAATGTGTGAAAATACAGATAACTGCAACAGGTCTTATCTGTAGTTTAAAAATGAACAAGGAAGTGGAGAATGTCCTAATAAACCCCTGTGTGTGTGTGTGTGTGTGTGTGTGTGTGTGTGTGTGTGAGAGGCGAAACCACGCAGAGTGAGGAGGGATGTGACTGCCACTAAGTGGTGCACTCTGGGAAAAATGTGTGCACTTTGTTACCGGCAGCATATATCAATTAAAAATCCTGCAAATTAGAGAATATAAACTTTTTCACCATCCAGAGGGTTCATGGAGACAGATTTATGTTTAAAGGATGAGCTCTACTTCAGATGAAGCGTATAGACTACAAATGTCACAAATCTTTTGTACTAATGCAGAATATTCATATCACCCATGTGAATTTAACAAATCCCCGTCTCTTGCTTAAGCTGTGGTTTATGCTTTAAAAATCAAATAAATAACTATTCAAAACCATCTGGTTGAGTGGATTGTTTTCCCTATTAAAAAAAAAAGATTAATCCAGCCATTGTTTTGACAACAACATGATACAAACTGCTGTTTTATGAAAGGGTATTAAAAATTAAAGCCTCTTTCATATAAATGTTCACAGTAACTCATAAGTCCCCAAACATCATTACTTTGGTCGGTAGCTTCTTAAAGCAAAATTGTAGTTAAAAAAACTAGAGAAGTTACAGGCTATTAGGTGTGTAAAGGTGTTGGAGGAAGTGATAATGGGTTGAGTAAATTGAGTGATTAATGCCAGGATGAGATTACTTTTGTGTGTGTTTGTGTTTAAGTCTTTTATGCACCTTATATCCAAGTATGACCCCGTTCTTTTGCGCCAGAGGGAGAGCAGTCCATGTGATAAGGATCCTGGTGGAGCTCACAGCCTCAGCAGTCACATTAACTGGAGACCCAGATGGAACTGGAAAACAGGCATACAAATAATTAATCATTAACAGTAGACTATCATGTAAACACAACATATCACCAACACAGTAGTCACCCTCCCAGATGACTTCAACACCTTCTATGTCAGGTTCCACCCTTCTGCCAGAACCCACTTCCTTTCTCCACCCTCCCCCAGCTTACTTCACTGCCACTACTGATAACTTCAGTCCCCTCTCCATCACCACAGCTGATGTCAGCCAGTCATTCAGTCATTCATGTGTATTAACCCACGCAAAGCGACCAGTCCTGACAGCATCCTGAAGGCCTGCATCCATCAGCTAGCATGCGTTTTTTCAACCTGATGGACTACCTCCAGGTGGTGAGAGTGGACAACTGCACATCTTCCCTGCTGATCCTCTGACCCATCCTGTGTTCCCTCTTCACCCACGACTGCGTGGCGATACAGGCTTCAAACACCGCTGTGAAGTTTGTCAGTTGTGGGGCTGATCTCCCCTGGCTATGATACGGCCTACAGAGAGGAGGTGACCACCCTAGAAGAGCAGTGCAAGGACAACCACCTTTCCCTGAAATTCTCAGAGACCAAGAGGGTCATTTCGGACTACAGAAGGGGGGAGGCACACACTCCGCCGTCACCATCAACAGGAGAGGGGAGTAGATAGTAGACACTTTCAATTACCTGGGGGTGAACATCCACAAGGACTTAACATAGGCTAGCCATACCTCCGTGACTGTAAGGCCTCAGGCACATAAATACATTTGCCTGAGGCCCCAAATCCTCAGGGTCTTCTACCACGGCCCCATAAAGAGCCTCCTAACAGGCAGCTTCACAGGAATGGATCATAAAGCGCTGGATCGGGTGGTACTAATTGTGGTCTTTTAAAGAAGACAAAGATCTTATACAAGAAATCACCTTCATCTCTAGAACAACTCATTATACTGTCACAGAGCGAATGTTTCCCAAACAGCTCTATTTGAGTGCCAACATTATCTTTATCCAGGTGTAATGATGGTCTTGAATCAAATCCTCAGCTACACATAAAATCAGATAGAGCAAATGAACCAAGGAGGGGTATGGACCTGTGTGAACTGCTCTTCATTTACGTTTTTCCATATCATCTAGGTCGAAAATGTTGGTGTTGGTGTTAAAAAGAGGCATCAATCAAATTGTATGCTACGCAACAAAACACTAGGGGTTGGCAGGGTTGTAATTATTGCTGCAAAACAGTGAGCAAAATCTCACAGATGGGTAGCCCTTGACAGGATTAAATTCACTGCATGCAATATCAGAATCAATGAAAATCCATGTCCTCCAAATACAAAACAACACTTGTGTTTTTGTAGGCATTTTTTGTAAGTTAGGTAAACAATGTTTGCCAATCCCATTTGGTTGCCCCTGTATAGTTGCAGACCTTAATTTTTTTCATATATAACCACCATCAAAAAGAGAGAGAGAGAGAGAGTGTGAGTGAGTGAGTGAGTGAGTGAGTGAGTGAGTGAGTGTGAGTCTATCATCCCATCACTAAAATAGCTGGAGTGTAAAAGTCAAAGAAAGATGGCGGTACAAAGGGAGACTCAGGGAAGTTATCAGAACTCTTTACACCTCACCTTCTCTGTCCCTGTTAATAAAATACACCTTTGCTGAACACTATGAAACAAGAAAAAGGACTGAATGAGGACTGTTTCTGTACCAGATTCTGCAGTCTGTGCGGCGACAATGTTGCTCCATGGTCCAGATCCAATGGAGTTGTACGCTTGTATCTGGACCTGGTACTGGGTCCAGGGATCCAGGCCACCTATTGTAGCCTCGCTGGTTTGCCCTTCTCCCTCAACGTCCTCAGTCCTGTCCTCCCTCTGGCCATCTGTCCTCTTCACACGCAGCCGGTATCCCACAGTATCTGGACTGCTGTTGTACTCTGATGCTGGAAGAGGCTGGAGGGTAACAGGAAACAGAGCAGATTAGAGATAAGGTGTTTTAGTGTTTATGATTCAATGGAAAGAAGTGACACACTTGATGGGGAAAGTATCTTGTAATGTGTCAGCACTCAGCCACTCTGTACCGTCGCTGTACTCTGGGAATTGACTCTGATCGACAAAATAATCTCTATCCATATAGTGAAAGAGCAGAAAGGATGACTGAACAAGAATTATTTTTGATTGATCACATTGGAAAAACGTACTCATCGAATATATATCAATGGAACAACTGCTGAATTTGAATCTGTCTGGAACCCAATAATCAACAACCTCAACTCATAACTACCCCCACAACGTCCCACCCATCAACTCTTTCTGCCTGTGCACCAATCACACCACACACACACACACACTCTACACCCAAACGAATCACCACAGAGCTATTTTTGTTGTGGAGGATGCTCAGGAGGGAGGGGCATGACAATAACAATACAGGCTGCTGCATTGGGGGGGGGGAGCTCCCTCCCTCTCAAGTGTGTGCTCTTTAAACAGCGATATAACAGCTACTGCATTTGGGGGGGCGGGCTTCCCTCTGCTGAGTCTGGTGGCCCCTCCCTCTCATGTGTGCTCGCTGAAAAGGCCGGGTCCTGTAAGCGACAAGTCCCCTCCTGGAGGGTCTGGGGGACCCGGCCAAAGAAAAGAAAAATAATAGCTTTGCCTCTCCCTCCAATCAAATCAAACGCTCAAACCAAACCCAAAACCCCGGCTGCAGTCAACTTCCGCTAAAACATAATCATTACACAAACTCTCACCTCTCACACCACAACATTGTTTAACATCAAAATATTCAACACACACTGCTCAACTCCTCAACTCTCTTCTACCTCTCAAGTCCCCCTTACAAAGCACCTTCTCTCCCACCCCTTCTCTCTATCGCTTCTTGTATCCCTTCTTAGGTATATTATATAGTTTTGTAGTTTTTCTGATTGTAGTCTGATGTGTGTCTATTGATGTCTTAATGCTGATGTCTGTACTTGATGTAATTTGCTGTTTTATTTTATTTTTTACTGTATTTTGGAGTCGTTGTCCTGACCTTGTCTGTTTGTTTTTTTGTGCCTCATTTGTTATGTATTTATCACCAGTTTGTCACTCTATTGCACCTAATTAAAAAAAATATATATTTTTTTTAATTTTTATTTTGATAACACTAGATTAAATTAAAATAATTTATGGGAAAAACAAAGCACCTTGTCACCTTATGAGACAATATTACAGTTTGTCATAGCTAAAGAGTTCAGGTGAAACAACCAACATTGTTCTAACTTTTGCAAAAATGTGATGACATGTATCATAGCATAACTCATAGACCTTTAAATCAGTACTTTACTTAGCTGATTGAAGAACAAACATGATTTATATTGTCATTTATGGGCTAGTTGTCATACTTTAAAGTACAACCTAAAATGATTTTACTGTCTACTCTCCTTTGACATCAAATCTTCCGATCTTTCTCCCTCTATGACCTACTTTTATCCAGTTTTTTTCACACTGCATCATTCTTCTTTATGCACTTTCACCTACATTTCCTGTCACCCTTCATCCTTTTTCCTGTCTATACTCTTTCTGTCACCTTAGCTTATCTTCTCTGCCCATGGCATGAACCACCATGTCATGGTGTCTTTCAGCCACAGCCACCTATTATTCATGCCCTAAAATCACTTTAGTAAAATGTTCAGTGTGCTCATAGAGAGAAGATTTTCCCCAACACTACAGTGGTTACTCTATGCTGAGCAGCAGATAAAGACTTGAGACAGCCAGGCGTTTTAAATACCCCAGTGATTTAGCGCAGCTTAGCATTTTAGAGCAGTAATACAGAATGTCACATTAGCTTTATTACCCTTAATATGCAGCTTAGAATAATAGCCTAAGCCAAAATCATTGTAATGGTTCCATTACAGTGGAAAAACTAGCATAGCGCAGGCTGCGCGCTAACATGCAGGTAAAATCCCATTAGCATGCTGTACAGGTAGCCCAGAGTGCCTCAGTGTCTGTGTCTGATTTGACAGACTCTTCTTCTCATTCCAACTCTTAAATGAAAAATACTCTGCTCTCCATTTATGTTATAATAGAAGCAGGGAGGGTAAGTATGTGTGTGTGTGTGTGTGTGTGTGTGTGTGTGTGTGTGTGTGTGTGTGTGTGTGTGTGTGTGTGTGTGTGTGAGGGGGAGGGCAAAGAGAACGCAAAATTGGAAAGACAGTCAGAAGAAAATTACATTGCAGGTTTTTGCTGCTAGCGGTCTGCCAGTGAAAGGGAAATGTGACAGATTTGTGTTTGCATTGATAACAAGGAGAGACATTGATTATAGTCTATCAGGCACTCAACCTGTTCAGTCCTGCTCCTGGTCAGTACGCATGCAGTCACAGATGCTCACATGCACTGATGTAAAAATTAGAACAAATATTCTCAATCCCATTCTGTCAAATGGCATTATTTGGATGATTGTTTGTGTCTGTGTGTCTCAGTACCTTCCAGTTGAAGCGCAGGCTGGTCTGCGTTGAAGACAGCAGGGTGAGGTTAGAGGGATGGGTGTCAGGGGCAGCCTGTAGGGTTTGAATGAGCCTGGAGGGGCCGCTCATTGGACTGGAGCCCACTATGTTCACCTGACGCATTCTGAACCTGGTGTGACAGAGAGCACAGTTAAAGGGACTGTAGAAAGTGTATATGAAAACCAGTTCAAAACTAGAGCTTCTGCAGTGGTACACCAACTTGATTCCACTTGTGACAAGCATAGTAGTCAGACGATTTAACTTCAAATAATGCATCTATCAGAGTCACAATAGAGTTGTCAGCAGCCTGTCATGCAGCTCAGCAGTGTGAAGCAAACAAAAGGAGTGAGCATGGCCTGCTGCAGGCCTCTTAATTGCTCAGGTGTGGCCTGATTGGGTTATTGACAGAATAAAATATTTTAAACAATGGCATCTTTGCGCTGTGACTTTCCAACAAAGCATTTCTGAAAAAAAAAGTAATTCACCTATAGTTAAATTGTCAGTAAAAGCCAACATTCAGTCAGAAAAAATATATAACTGTACAGAAGTGGTGACACACACACACACACACACATGAAGCCATGAGGGAGCGTTTCTTTACTTTTGTTACTTCTAAACGCAGCTATGCCTCAGTGTGGGTGTCTGTGATAAAATGTTTCAGTGTGAAGAGTGCATGTGAGAGACTTCATCTATGAGTTCTTGTCCCTGTACTGGGACATAGAGAGCAAGGTGTAAAGAACAACTCAAAGCAGAGGGTAGGAAACATGGACAAGTGCATTACTACATCTTATGTCTCAATGGTGTTGCTTCTGACAATATAATGCTTAAAGTGTGCACACACACACGCACGCACGCACACACACACACACACACACACACACACACACACACACACACACACACACACACACACACACACACACACACACACACACACACACACACACACACACACAAACACACACTCACAATCCCATTACGAGAGGCTGAGATAGACAGATACACCGAAACATGCCACAAATTGATGGTAAGACTGAATGGAGAGAAAACTGAGGAAGAGTAGCCGCCGTTCAGTGAGACGACAGATCAGGTTTGTAAACCGCAGGCTCCCAACAGCCCATGAGCAGGGATTACAGCCACATCCTTTACTCCTTTATATACCATTCTCCTTCTATGTCATCCCTTTGTTTCTTCTCACTCCTCAATACTCTCTACTTCGCTTTCTTCATTCTCATCACCTTCCTCTCCCCTGCCGCCACCCCTCTCCTCCCCTCTAGCTAGTGGCGGAGGGGTAATAAGGATCTGCATTCAGCAGCTGTGAAGATGCTGACAAACAGAAAAGACTCAGATGGAACTGTCTCTCTGTGTCTGTGTGATTTATCTAACTTCACCTGAGTCTTGCAATACAGCAGAAACTGAGTGAGATGTGTGTGAGATCTGTGTGTGTGTGTGTGTGTGTGTGTGTGTGTGTGTGTGTGTGTGTGTGTGTGTGTGTGTGTGTGTGTGTGTGTGTGTGTGTGTGTGTGTGTGTGTGAGTGAAGCACTTCACCTGTATTGTGTAAATGGAGTGAGGTTGGGGATCTCCAGCGTGTCAGCATCCGGCTGGTTGTCTTTCTGGTAGACAACTCCCCACACACCTGGCTTTCTCTCTTCCTTCACCACCTATTAAACAGGATGATCTTATGTTAAAACACGTTTTTTTGCCTGCTGTGTTTCAGAATAAACAATGAGCTCTAATTAATTGTTTCACAACCCCTGACACACATACCTGGCCTTCTACAATCCATTGTGATATGGGGGTCTTTCCATCAGAACCAGGGCGGAACCGAATTGTTGCTGTTCGAGGGCTGATGTTGGAGATGACTAAGTTTGACGGTGCACCAGGAAGTTCTGCAGATAGAAAACAGATAGAATACTGCTTTACTCAAAGATTAAAAAAAAGCAATGCTATCAAGCATCTAGTGTTATAGGTCACATTTTATGTAGGCCTTATTCAATAAAATCTTTATTGGACAAAACCTTTTCTGATTGTGTTCACATAATTATTTTCTATGTAAAGAAAGTTGTCTGTGTATATTGTTTTTAATAATTCAATAGTGAGTTCAAAATTATTTGTAAGAAGACCTGTCTTGATGGTATTGCATTGCATGTGCAACAAGCTGTAACTGGCAAAAAAAAGTAGTTTTTTTCTGCTTTGTTTGGCAGGAAAGCATTGAAGCATCATAGCGAGGCATTTGTATGAAAAAGAACATCAAAAGAAGTCATCAGAAATGTTTTTTATACAAACTTTCTATAACGGGATAGTTGATATGTTAACCTGTTAAATAAAAGTAAAATGTGTTTGTAACTTAAATACATCTATAATATGTTTGCCATCATATGGAGAAGAGAATGAGAAAAAGAAAGTAAGAAAAAAAGGGCAATAATGACTTAAGCAACAAAAAAGGCATAAAGTAGGAATTAGCCAAGAAACTGTCTCCATTGGGGTCTTAATGTGTTCATGGGTCCAAGCCTGCCTATACAACATAAATGTAAAAGATTGTTTGAGAATTTTTTTTTACTAAAGTAAAGGCACTTATGTCTCAGCTTTATTTATTTCTCTGTCAAAGGAATTTAATTCATATGTCCATGGCCAATAATACAGTAGAGAGAGATAAATTTATACACCAGCGGGGGCGAGAGGTGAATTAAATGCACTGTTCACTAAAGTCCATTTAAGGCCAATAAATGTCTGAGTAGGCAGCAAGCCTCATAAAATATGCTTGACTCATTCTTATTCTAACATTGTTCCATTTCAGCAGCATTAACAAGTAATAGGAAACGTGCAACGTGGCTGACCAGCTGTGGCAGACTTAACTGCATTTCTAGCAGAGACAAAATAGAAACTGAAAACAGTTGAAGACTTATCTTAGAAAGCATCTGGTTGGTTCATTTCAGGCTGCATAAGATAGTTGACTGATAATTTATTCTATGTCTAATCACTTTGTCCAAAATCCATTACACCTTAAGTATAGTATTAACATTTCCTCAAGGGGCAAACTCCATAAATTAAAAATTAAATCCAAAATGGAAGGGCCAAAAGCTGGACTCCTTCAGTAGGATAGTCAGCTGGCTCCAAAAAGAATCACAAATTTAAACCATATACATGTGCAAGTTATTTATGTTTATGCACCTCTGACATCTCGGCCCTTTTTGTAGTGTTGGCACCTTTTGCAGATTTTTTCATACAAATATTCTCTTCAATAACACAAAGGAGTCTCTTCTCCAGCTCTTTCAAGGCAAAAGTTCTAGTATCTCTTATTATTTTTGTTAGCTCCAATAAGCATCTTTGTCTGCACACACAATACCTGGATTGAAAACCTGTGTTTATATATCTTTTTCAATTCAACGTTAATTTGTTTGAAGTAGCGGAAAAGAAAGTGGAAACAGTCATAACGACCTTCTTAAATCTATGAAAGCAACATCTATGCATTTTAAGTTTGTCTTTGAGGTGTGCTGTTAAAAATCATTCACTGAAACTTTCAACAGCTGCTTCTGTCGCATTCAAGCTGAACTGATTTTTGTCAACAAAAAGCAAGTAGATAAATATTATTAATTTCTCACTGTGGTGAGTTTTTTTGTCCAGCAGGAGTAAATCAAAGAGTAATAACCACATGTAATGAATGCACACTTCTATCAAAACTTAATATTCATATGAAGGTTTCACAGTTTCACCTTTGAAATGTCAGACATCCACATTGTGCTCGCGCCCTTAATAGACTTCCTCCATTAACGTACATTGACATCAAGCAGGCAGTAAATCTTCTAACAGCTCTGATGAACTTCCTGATTTAGTTTCTTTTTGTTGTTGCTTAGTGTGACTCCTAAAGACATATACCGTAATTTGTAAATTACATTGACATAGTCATAAATCACAACAATCCACTTTGCTTTTAATTGGTCCACTCAGCCACAACAGGACACAACACTTCAGTCCCAATTTCAAAACATTTCCCTTCAATGTGTTGGTATGCTCTCATGATATCGGATATGCATCCCATTCCTACAGCACTGAAAGCAATATATTTGTTGGACATGGCAGAATACAGATCTGCAAAGCCGGTGTATATGATCAAACTGCTTGTGCTGAAATGCAGCAGTACACAGGAACGTATCAGATGGTATATATGGTAGAATATCAGAGGGGTTTTTATTGTGAAATGAAGTGTGACGTGACAGGGGACCTGTTATTATGGTACCAGGGCAATATTTTATCCAGAGGCAGGGCTGGCTCTAGGCATAAGAAATATAGGCGGTCGCCGAGAGTGTTACCTTAAAGGGGGCACCGGCGTGAGTTTTTAAACCAACTACAGGAATGTCAATGCTCCTCTTCCTCTGCTCCGCTTGATTCAGCTACTCTCTCTCTCTCTCTCTCTCTCTACGTGAGCAATAGTTTCATGCAATCCATTTATATATATAAACAGACAGACAGACAGACAGATGCAGATGATGAAGAGAGAGAGAGACAGAAAAGAAAGAAAGAGTGATGAGTAGATGATGAGAGGTAAACAGTCCAGACACTACTGATTAAATTGTATCTGAAAATGTGTGATTATAAAACATTTTATAAAAGGTAATAAAGCGATGGTTACATACATTACTTTTTCTCCAACTCTCATTATTAAATGTTTAATGATTTCTGTTGTGCATCAAATGTGCAATGGGCAGAAACTTTTATTTGAATATAAATAAGTGTCCCGCAGTGCATGAAATGGCATCCAAATAGAGGCTGATTATCAAAAATGTCTCCTCCATAAAGGCCTACCATGTCTGCACATTGTAGCGCATTGTAAGAGAGATTAATATTGAGAAATCAGATCAATACATTTGGTCTGTTCTGGATTACTGAGTACTAAATAGTATGCAATAAATGAAAAATGTTCTTTTTGGCAGAAAAACTGATTACTGATGTGACTTACACTTAAACTAGAGCTATGTTAAACTATTTAGATGAGAAAGCAGTGAATGATGGCGAGAGCGACAGCAGTATAAGATAAAGAAAGCGAGACAGAGAGACGAAATATAGACAGTGATAGTTAATAGAAAGTGAACAGTGCAGCACTGTACTAAACTGTATCTGAATATGTGTATGTTTAATGTGTCTGAGGGAATAACAACAATAATAATAAAACAGTATAACACTAAACGTGTGGAAACAGAAGTACCTCAAGTGCATTAAATAGCATCAAATCACAGCTTTTATATAAATTTATATTTAAAATACACACACACACAAACACACACACACACACACACACACACACACACACACACACACACACACACACACACACACACACACACACACACACACAATACAACCTAAAAGGCCCAATGATGTCCTCTTATCTTTGCACATTACAGCATGATCAAATCCAATATTCAGATAGATATGAATATAATAACTCTTACTTCTTGCCTTTAACACATACATGGCTCATCTGACAGTTAAAGACGTAATATTTAACTAACGGTTTGCTGAGCGAGACTGGGCTTGAAAAATGAACATTTTTCATCCAGGTTGATCTCTTACCTCGCCCATAACCTGCTCCAGACGGTTAGTAATGGTCTTATATTATATCAAATCTCTGGAGTGTGTGATAAACCATGATCGAGGCGTATTCAATTATTTTATACATGTAAATATAAACTACACCTCAGCTTCCAGCAAACGTGCAGAAATACGGACAAAATAACCAAAGAATTCAGACAGAAGTATCCTGGGCCTAACTGACGTAGAGCATAATTGAGCCTTAAGCGAACCACTTTTGTTGTACTGGACATCCAACCCAGTAAACCCTGTAGTTATGTAGTACAGGCCCCAGAAGGAGTGAGGTCCATGTGTTTCACAAACACAAATTACAGCTATCAGCTATCATTGCTCTGTAAGCGCATGTAGCAAACTCGCTAGGGTTAGAATGTGGAAATGTTGAGATCAGCTGCCATCCTCAGATGAATGACTAAATTCCTTTAACTCCACGAATACATGAATAAATAAACAAGACAAGACTATGCTTGGTGGATCTCTCTCTCTCTCTCTCTGCTCATTCTTTACTTCGCTTTCTTAATCTTCAGTCCTTCATCTTTCCTTCACTCTTTTGCTTTCATGAATTAATGAGTAACTTTGGAATCTATGAACTGTCTGTATCCATCTTGCATTCACTTTTTGCCTCTTTTATTCATAAATTAGTTATCAGGAAGCGTTAGACAAAAATTCTGCTGTAAGAGCTGGGTTTCTTTCATCTGCTCGCCTCCGCTTCCTCGCCATCCATTTCTGGGAGACTTTGGTCTTGTGTTCTATGGCGATTGCATTGTTCTTTGTGTGATGGGATTTCTGTATTTCTGTAGGTGTACATGACATCTCAGTTAGATTAAGAGTTGCCAATTAGGATATGATTACATTGTACTTATGAGATCCTATATTGGGTCAAGCTTAAGGTCACAGGATCTCCTAGTTTGGAGTGACCTCTGCTCCAATTTACTGTAGCATACTCCCTTGGCCTGACATCAGTCAGTGCTGCACTAATAGGGTTGGCGGTTGCTACAACAACCAAGGTGTCTTTGTTGCTTGTCCATCATAACCGGCCTGTTTAGCAAACTTACTGTCTGTTCTCCTTTATCTGAAAACTCACATACTTGATGTGTCAATCAGAAGCTTTATGGTAAGAAGACGTTATTCTTAGTTTAGCCATATATGGTAGAGTAACATGCCCCTAACTTTAGCGTTATCTTTAGGACAAATACCAAGCCTAGTAAGACACTACAGTATTACACATGTGCTGTTAATGTATTTTCTCCTCGTGAACTTATATAAACAACTTCAAATTAAGCTATCTGAGTCTCTTGAATCTTTCTTGTGTGAAGTCCTCAACACTATTTCTTCTTTCCTCACTATGTTTCTTTATCTGTTGTTCTTTATTTGATTGTCTCTTCCCCTTTTCTACGCTGCAGTCCCTCCACTTTTCCATTTGCAGTTAATTAGCACTAATAAAGATTGCAACTTGGACTTAGTCAAATCATACGAACTCATCCCTGAACACAAACCTGGTCTGCACACTGCATACACACAAATAAACAGCACACTAAAATGTTTTCTGCTGTAAAATGACTAACGCCAGTGTGTGGCTGTGAATGTGAATGTGTGTGTAAGCTGTGTGGATCATGATTCATGGAGGCACAGTAACAGCCACTTATCAGCCTGAGGAAGGACAATGGCATCGTAAGAGCTCATCAGTCATATTAACTCAGCTACGCACACACTCACAGGCAGGAAAATCTTTTTTTAACATTCACTATCTCCGGCTGCTGTTTGTGTGTATGTTTGTGTGTTTTTACTGTACCTGGTGGGACTCCAGTGGAGATGGTGGAAGATGTGTCCAAGCCCCTTCCTGCAGTGGTGAGTGCTGCCACCTGTATTGTGTATGCGGTGGTGGAGGTGAGGCCGGTCAGCTGATACTGCAGGGTGGAGTTGGACAGGGAATGTTCCTCACGACTCGACTCTACGCCAGATACTTCCCACCACAACACATAGCCTGCAGGGAGTGGCGCACACGCTGTGTTAATAAAGGTGCTTATAGACTTGAGCAGACACATATGCACACAAGCACACGCAAAGGCACACACACTTTCAGATAATGAAAGAAACACGGCCAAAAATGAGGAAGAGAGTGAAGGATGGATAACTGCAATCAAAACCGCTGTCTGTCCCTTTGCATCTTCGCAGTCATGCATCAACCTCCACCACCTTCAAATGTATGTGTGTGTGAGGCCACTTGTGGTTCAAGCCCTGGAGAGAGTGAACGGTCCCTCATCTGTCTCTCTTCTCACCAGGTGCTTGATAGAAAGCAGGTTAAGGACAAGGGGAGTAAACGCACAAGGTGACCTTAATTGAATAACCATATTCTCCCTCCTCCGGGTGTGTAAGCCAAATGTAAAGCCACTGAAGCCTTGTGCTGTTACACAGCAGCCTTGCTGTGTAGCTGAGGACAGTTGAATTTGGAGTCAACGCACAGACACATATTTGTTCACACACAATTCTGTGTGATGGCTTAATTAGCAGAAACCTATTGTGTTCCCCAGTGTCATTGTTTAACAGAGCCATGGAGGAGCTGTGGCAAAATGAACTGGGAGCCCTGAAGCTCTGTGATGTGCCACAAACACAACACCCTGGGTGATGGGAGGCATGGAATGAGGGTATATTGGAGATACTGTGAGAGGACAAGCTGCAGAGAAGGGTTGAGCTGATGAATCAGTTGAACACAAAAAGTGGCTGAGACAGGGAAAATCTGTGGAAGCTAGACAAAAAAATAAAAGGAGGGGACAATTCTGAAACAATGACATTTTGGGACCCTTCCTCTCTGTTGCCTCATTCTGGGGGTTGCATTGGTTTAGTAACTTGCATGTGTGTTTAATTCAAAGAAATGAAAGAAACAGACCATATTTCCACAGCAGCCATGTCGTCATGATGTCACTCTAATGGTGGGAAGCCCAAATGTTATAGTCATGTCTTCCTGTTATGCTCCTTATGTGCTCTGTATGTCTGGGTTTTCATTGGCCCGTTTGCAATCAAACTGCCTTATTGGCTACAAAAATGCAGACGAGAGGATTGAATATTAAAGAACCAGTGTGTAGGATTTAGTGGCATCCAGCAGAGAGCTTTCAGATTGCAAACATGTCTCTGCACACTTCCATTCCAAGCCTGCAAGAGAACCTGTAGTGGCCGTGAAACCTGCACTAACCTGCAAAAGGCCTTATCTAGAGCCTGTGATTGGTTTGTCCACTCTGGGCTACAAACATGGTGGTGCAACATTGTGGACCTTCTTCCTCTTATTTGAATGTTGTGATGCTCTTACCAGTAATGATGCCATTCTTGTCTTCAGGCTCTGTCCAGCTGACTCTGAGTGAGGTGTCCAAGATTTCAGTGAAGCTCAGTAGGCGAACAGGTCCAGGGGCTGAAAAAAAAAAAATATTTTTTTTTAAAGATAATGTACGTTATAATTTCCCTTCATGAATATTTAAATCATTTTAGAAATGTAGTTTATACTCATCTCTCTACACAAAGTCTTTTATTTTCCTTTTTTGCAGCCCTTAACGTAATGACATTTAACTTCCACTACACTTCCTCATCACATCTGTATTCACCAACACCCACAAACACATGCTCAGGTGAAAGGATTCATGTAGTTTCTCATTTCATGTATGGCTCTCAAACCCCTCCCCCTGCAGAGCGATTAAGCTATTCATCTGAGACATTCAATAACACTCACACACACACACACATGCAAAAAGCTATCATCAAGCAAGAATTACGCCCACTGTTAGCCCTGCAACACACCCTGCACCTAATCAATATTTGTGTTAATCGGTGTGTGCAAATGTGTGTGAGTGTACACATGACATCTTATATCCCCTTTCTACTCAATAATGGTTGGTAATAATTGCTTGTCTGTCTGCCTATAGGCTATTGTGTTTACTTGATGAAGCAACTGTGTGCATGTGTAATGCTACCGGGAGTGGCAGCAAATAAGTTCATCAATGGAACAGTGGCTTATAAATACCAGTATGCCTGAAAACATATAAATCAATCTCCTTTTAAAAGACTTTAAAAAGGCTCAGTGAAGTTCAATAAAAGGCTGGGAGTGGAGAGGAAACTGATAACAAAAAAGAATTAGAAAAGAGAAAAAAGAAAGTGAGAGCTCGGGAGAAAACAGGCATTGTATCACACTGACAGAAACAGCTGGACTGAACACGGAGCCAGTCAATACACTTTCATTTTATTCACAGGGGAGGCTGATTGAGTGTTCTGTTCTGGTTTAATTCATCTCAAAATTGTGTGTGTGTGTGTGCGCCAGAGCATGCACTTACCGTCCTGGTGTGTCTGCACCAGGGCAGGTGGGCTGCGGGGGCCATCTCCAGGTGTTGTGAAGCAGAGGGTGGAGCCGTAGTACCACGTGAATTTCTGCAGTCCGCTGACTAATCCGGTGTGGCGTGAACCTGGATATTCTGGTGTGATGGTTACCACGGTAACGTCCTCCGGAAACTGCTCTGGCCACACCATCAGCTGTTTTAAAGGAGAGGGGTGGTTACTGGTGTTGGTTACAGTAATTTGTCACAGGACACAAATATCTATGAAAGATATTTGTTTGTGACATATTTCAACTTTTTTTTTGCTAAGTCATTATTCTGACTCAGCAGTATTTGCTTCAGGCTACCAAACGCAAATCATATTATTCAGGCTGCATTTCTAAAATTAAACTAATTTGTACAATTGAGCGAGCTGTGGTCAATTTCGTTTGAATTGTTCTCATATTCCAGGGTCCTTTGGTCATTATTGTTTAAAGCGGAAAATACTATTTTAAAGTGAACACAAATAAGAAATCAATGACTATGTATCTTACCAAGAAAAGTTGCTGTGCTAAAAGTGTGCTATTCAAACAAATCAAAACCAATGCTTTTTTAAAATTTCAAAATACCACTCAACATAAATACTTGTCGACATGCCATTATCAGTCACAGCAGTGTCTGGGGAGAAACACCATGTTGGATGATCAGTTGAACTAAACTTCAATTTAAAGTACATTCATCCATACTTTCACTGTTCACTCATTGCTTTGCCTGAACTCTCAAGGCATCAACATTTTCTATACTCGTTTATTTTTCTTTCCACACATTCCTTGTACACCATAATTCCCTATTATTACATGATCATCCCCAAAACTAAAGCGAGCGCCTCATCTTAACAATATCCTCAACTGACTGCCACATGTGAAGTGTATCTAATCTAGCAGAAACAACTGTTGCACACCTACGTGGAACTCAAGGAGATTTACTTATTGACTGTGATGCTGTGCTATGTAATTATTGTTAAATCCAAAAGTATATAAAGTATATCAAACTTTACTTGCTTGTTATATTTGAACAATTTATTAATCTAAACAGGAATTATGATTTCCTTAATTGTTGATAATGTCTTCTTCATGAACACTATTGCTTGTATTGTATTTTATAGATGCAAAAATGACTATGATGAGACTGTACATTGACCGTTACATTTGACACTTTCATTGACCAAGTTGGGAAAGGTGTATTGGACTCCAGTGCTGAACATGTTTAGTTGCTTCTTCTTTAACGCCTATTAATTAAAAACAGTACAAACAATCAACAATCCAAAAAAGCCACATGTAAACAGAGAAGCACACACTAATGACAACCCCAAACAACATATATAACACATTTAAGTGATGATGTAACATGATGATGATAGGAGTCACATTCTCAATGAGTGGCTCACTTCAGAGTAAACAGTGTCTTTAATAGACTGTATAAGGGTAAATTAGGGAACAAGGGGTGACATATTCCACTTTGAAGAGATCTGTTACTTAAAGCGCCAAATACACTAAGAAAATAAATGTAAAGGAGGAGTAAAAGCTGTTTCATGGTAAATACTATTTTATATTAAATCTACAATCTGCAGCAGGCATCCAATCAAAAACAAAGGGGTCTCCTATTAAGAAAAACTCTTTGATATCCAGAGACAGTTGAGTGGCTGCTTCTCTCTCTCTGCCTAAGGGTGCCGCACTGCACCCAGCCTGTCATGGTAAGTAAGGGTTTCTATTGTAATTTATTATCAGCACAGTACAGTGCAGTAAAAGAGTGCTGATCTGGCACCCCCCAGCAACTGATGCCAGTCAACTTTTAAAGGGTGCAGGGAAGATTGGGTGTGCTGTTTCTATAGTAACAGGAATGTTCTGAACCAAATCGGATCGCAATGTAAAACCCAAACTCTGCTTGAGAACCCAGTACAGTTCTCAAATGATCCCAAGTGGACCTGAGATAAAGACTGATACAACACTATGGTAGACGGATCCTGAACAACAGTTTGATCATTCTAATGCCACATGACATACTGTACATAACATCAGGTCTTTGGAAAACACTTAAAGATAATTCAATGTTGGGCAAGTAACTGCACAAGCACTGTCTGTAAGTACATTTTTTATTAATTAATGTAACCTTTCTTTAAATCTTGAGGAATGATTTAGGCCCCTAAATTTCAAGTAAGTAAGAAGTAGTAAGAATGTAAGAAAACAAACATGCAGGGAAGATAAACAGATAAACAGACAGACAGACTAATAGATAAATACATACAAAATAATTAACATATTAAAAAGATACATATATAATAAGTCATTTGACCTGAAGTCAATCAAACTGAATAAACATCATACAACATAAACAGAAAATCTGAAACAGCATGAAACTCCTCAGAAGTTGCTTGCTCTGCTTAAGATGATCAGTGTTGAGTTATGTTACAAAGGGTTTTGTATACAGTCAGTGATCTGTGGGGGATGAGATGAAATTGGCCTTGCTTCATGTCCTCTTTTAATTAATATCAATATCTAATGTCCTCTAACCAGCACAACACGCTCAAACACACACCCAAGTGTGGCCCCACTGATTTGGAGTGGTACCTGCTGGTACACAGAGATGACTTTAGACCAACACATCACACAGATGGAAAGCCATACAGTATTTTTATCAACCAACAATGATATAAACATTCACCCCTTTCCAGAACACACACAGATCCAGTAATGCAAAGCAAACATGTGATGTGTTTTCTTTGTCATGCTAATAAGCTCCTCTGGGGTTTGTCCGCACAAGAAGAGAAAAATAAATAACATACCAGAACTAGTACATAAAGATCACTCGCACTATTCATTATTTGCTCTTGCTCTGCTCCCTATTATCCTGCTTTATTTATTATCTTTTATTTCGCTTCAGTCCCTTGCTCCTTATTTTATCCACTCTTCTTCCTCTCCCCATTTAATCCTCTCTATTTTTTTTTTTTTTACTTAAACCTTCGTCATTCCGCTTCATTTCCACATAGAGCTGATCCCTCATTTGGCTCAGCTAAGGATATGGGTAAACAAGAGCAAAGCAGTGCATCTTGGGACATGGCCTCTCAGATTAAAGATCAGGAGAGGTTAACACAGTTCACAAACATTTGCTCAGACCCATGCACACAGAGGAAAAGATTTTTTTAAGCATCTTTTTTTTTTTGCTCTGACTTATACAGAATCATTAATGAAGGAAATGTTGAGAGTGTCTCGATTATTATTTTGTAAAGACTGTTTATTTGACTAATGATTTGGTGCTTCATGAGTCGTGGGCTTAGTATTAGGATAGGACTTGTTGTCTCCGTAGCAGTACTGCATAGTCAGTATCAGTACTGCATAGTCAGTATCAGTACTGCATAGTCAGTATCAGTACCTTTATAGTACCAAGACAAGAGCTGCTTTTATATGAAGACGATTCTTGAAGGATGATTAAAACAACATTTTGAACATGAAAAAACATGAACAACAAGAAAGAATGACTGGTAACTGATGAGCAAAACTGAAAGATTTCAATGTATCGTACATAGTACAGGTGAGATCGTGCACATATTGAAAGATAAAATAGAGGTTGTCCTGTTGAATCTGGAAGTTTACCTCACCACCCTGCTTCCTGCAGTGGCTTAAGGGCATGATGTCTGTCATACAAATGGAAAGACTACATCTGAACAAACCTTATACAAAGAGTACATTCAAGAGAGTTTGGGAAGATTTTGTGGCATAGTGTCTTATCCACCTTACCACCCACATCAATAGAGACCCTACCTGCCTGGCTACAGGTGTTAGTCTGGTGTTCTGCTTTTAGCCACAACACATTTGAGTCAACCAACCTTGCTCCTGAGATGTTACTATTGTGACAACAATTTTTTTTTTTGAAGATTTATTTTGGGCTTTGAACGCCTGTATTGTAGAGATAGAACAGTGGACACGATCTGAAATCAGGGACAGAGAGAGTGGAGAACGACATGCAGGAAAAAAGCCACAGGTCGGACTACTTTTGAAATACTTCTTGTGCAACCATACATACACTGGCAGCCCCGCTACTCTTGTTGTCTTAGTCTTTTTGTTCTGTCTTGTACTGTACTTGTGATGTTTCATTCATTGTCAAATAAAAAAATGGAAATACAATATTTTCCTAAAAGAGAGCAGAAACATATCTTCTCTTTTGTTGAACTTTCCACAAACATGTAATATAAAATAAGTATTTTTCAAATGAGAGTTGTACTGTATAAGGTCTTGAAACACACACCCACAGACACACATACCTCCTTCAGAGGCTTACTGTACCTTGTATCCCTGGTTGATGCCATTAATAAACTGCTGAGGTGGAGGATTCCAGGTGAAGCGGATGGTTGTTGAGTTGATAGCTACAACTTCCACTTCTTGTGGAGGGGCTGTGGGAACTAAGCAAACGAAAACATGAAACATTTAGCTGCAGTGGATTCACAAAGAAGGAAAGAGAGACAATGAGACATACCGGTACTTAGAAAAAAAGACAGTAGGAAGTTTCAAGTAGGGAGCCGAAAGCTTCACGTACTGATATTAATATCTAAAAGAGAGACATTTGCATATTTTATGTTAAGATTAAGTTCTTTGATAAAAACAAAAAAATCTGCTAGGCTTGCAAAATTAAATGCCAAACCTATACTGAAACACTGCTGCAAAAGTACTCCTCATTAAAATGTATTTTGCATGCACCTGGTTTGCATAATATCATTTTAAAATGACTGAGTGAGATTTGATTACTGCCCTACAGTGACTGGTTGTTAACAATGATGGCTCATAAAGACAGCTAAGATTATGAATTAAATCTATTAAATTTTGTAGTCAGAGACCCCAAGAGGACAGACAGAAATGTAGATGGCTCATTTGAGCCATTGGTTCAGTCCTGTAGCCAAATCACTAAGCAGTCCTGTCTACCTGTATACTTATACACATTCTTATGACACGGCATATTATGCTATTGTTACTGTCTAAGAAGTACCATGTTTAAGATACAGTACTTGTTTCATTTGTTCTATATCGATATTATTTATTACTAAAAATAGGTCAAGATATGGATGGATTTGAATCCTCAGAATTAAGCATGAAAAAAAAATCTCACAAACCTTAAGTTTGACTTAACTTCATAAACAGTCCCTCTTAAGTCTATAGAATTATCTATCCTCCTATCCATATACAGTAAATAAGCATTTTGTTTGCTATTGTATGGGAGAATGTTGATGCTCTAGTGGTACTTTTTTAGTACCAACTAAACTTTGAGGATAGAAAAATCAATAATGCTCCTCACAGTCGATGGTAAACTAGCTCTCTATTTTTCCTGTGTTTAAAATGTGAATCTCAGTTCAAAGACTCCACAATAAAAATGTTCAACAGTAAGAAACTGCAGACAAACAAAAGCAGAGTCGTAATCATTCATTGAGTAAATAGAAGAATAGCATGAAGTCTGTTTGAAAAACATATAAACTTGGCAGAGGCTTTCATCATCCACCAGAGAGAGAGAGCCTGAGACAGAGAAGTGTTCTAAGAGATAAGATGGGAAATGTCTTACGAGGGAAGTGTTGAATATACATTGCATATTACAGCAGTTTTTTCCTATGAAATTTAGTTTATATGTTCTATTTTTGAAAAAAGGGCTGAACATGTGATGTTTGGTTTGGATCATCTTGACACAGATTTATTTATTTCACTCCAAGGTTGTATGTTTAATTGACTTTCTGATTAATATTCCACTTCTGACAGTACTAGATACTCTCAATGCTTGTATGGAATCTATCAACATGAGGATGCATGACGACATTAAAGCCAGAGACTGTGACTGTGGCGTATGAGAGTGTTAACTCAAGTGTATATATTTGTGTGTTTGTGTCTGTGGGCACACGTTACGGTGATTACACTGTAAGGGGTTTATGCTGAAGCTAAAAAGCCAAAGAGTGATCATGCACTGTTGCATGATGGGAATGCCCTTTACATCTTAAATTTGAGCCAAAGAGGCAAGAAGACACAAACACACAGCAAGAGGAGGGAATGCAGAGTGAAAAATGTAAAACCCCCGAACAAAAACCAGTGAGCTAATGGGAAGGAAGCGATAGTGAGACAGAAAGAGAACCCAAGTATGACAAGACAGAGAGGGAGACGGAAGATTAATTGATGTTAAAGATGCTCTCTACTCCCCTTTCCTTGCCGACTGTTCTCCTGGGGACCGGCTTCTTACCCCCTAACAGCTCACTGCCACAGATAAAACACTAAACTCTGTCCTCTGGGGGATTCTTAGTATGCGCATATATGCCACAGATCCAGAAAAGAGCAGCATTATCAGAGTCTCGCATGGAGTTCACCCCACGTCCTCTCTGAGATAGTGAGAGGGAGAAAATGTCCAATCCATCGCAGCTACTCCCTTTAAACCACATTAGAATAATTAATGAGCCTGACTCCCTCTCCCGAGTCTATAAACCTGTCCTCAACTCTTGTAATAATGACTGTGAGTTTTATATGCACGTGTGTGTGTGTGTGTAGGTGTGTGTGTGTGTGTGTGCATATGTGTGTGTAACTCAGCCTATCAGTAATAATGATTATATACAGTAGGAATAAAAGTCAGGAAGAAAAGAGCACGTGCTTAAAGGAGATTTAGCCCGACGACAGCTTCCCCTTCCTTTACTGTTGTCAATGACATTTGTTCTTTTTCACTACCTCTGCATGCATTTTTGAATAACAGTCCTACCTTTGTTCTCTGTTACTTGTGAATTAATAGATTTATCTCGGCAATCTTTCCCTTCAAACTTTCTGGAATTCTCCAGCATCCCTCAGTGCTCTTTGGCCAGATGGAGATGTATCCCTCCAGCATGGCTTTGGTCGTCCCTTGAGTCCCCTCCCAACTGGTTACAGCTTGATGCCTTTGAGGGGAAGCCTAAGGGGACCTTTAACACAAGTCTGAACTGCATAAATTGGCTCCTCTCAAAGCTGAGTGCCTCATCCTATCACAGAGCCTGCGGTGATGCTGCATCCGAGTGTGACTGTGGCCTTAGTCATTTGATTGATTCACAGAGAAGTAAAGATAGTTGAGGATGGTCTATTTATTTAGCAAGTGGATAAAGCTCGTACCAAAACGCGGGTGAACCTTGGGTTAGCTTTCAGCTGCCAACGTGGAGCTAGCCTTGTTTCTGTTGGACAGGCAGGTGCCAAACACCGACGGTTAGCTTGTGCTAGTGTGCAGTAGCTTGCATTGTAGTCACAGGCAATAAACGTACACACTACATCCTGCAGTGGACGTGCGCTTCTGGTGGGGATGAGCGCAGTAGGAGGGGCCCTGTTTACATGTTGTGTTTACAACGAACAGTTGCAACAAACAATGCGACTGACTCTACCTTTAAGGACTCAAGAAACAGGGAATAGCTTCTTTCACTCTGTGACAGCATTTTTACATTTCTCAGCTCTAAAGATCATTTTCCAAAATATCTCATACATGCAGAAAAACACTGTTAAAAGACAGTTTTTAGTTAAACTCAGTCCAGCTCATTTAACTTCTCTCTTCTCATTGTGCCCCTGAACACATGAAACACACAAAGGACACTATATTAAATATGCTAATGGTGAACTGAAGTAATACTTTGCTGACTTATTCCCACAAAGTCAGAAAAAGTTGACATTTCCGCATGAGGCACACAAGTGTTACCTCCTTAATAATCAAAATCTCCAGACACAGAGAAAGGATCAGGATTGAAGTAATGTTCTGTGTGCTCAACATCAAAGAAAGGTAGGCCATAAACATCGATTTACTCACTGTATTTTCTCTACTACGCATTTCTCTAATGTGTGTGTAGGGGACACTGGGCTGTCTGTATAAATATCTGGGTTCTATATTGTCGGTGGCACTCTTAGTTATGTATAAGAAATATTATAAGTCCAACTCTCTGTTGCATGAGAGCATGTTAGTGTGTTTGCTTCTGCATGGATTAGACAGAAGGTGCAAAAGCTTTCCCTCTCCACGCGTTCTGTTCCATTAATAAATACATTTGTATGCATGAGCAAACGCAATGATATTAAACAGTGGAGTAGATGCGCTGTTGTGCATCCTGTGTTTGCGGAACGAGCTCAGTAGAAATGCATTGTGAGCACACCAATCTTTCTAAATCATCCTCTAGATAGCAGGACCATACACCAGGTTTTAGGTGGTGTGCAGGGCACAGTCTTTTTGTGCGTCCTCAAGATAGGAATGTGCCAGCTTTGCGACTGACTACACCTCGTTTTAAAACAAACTTACCCCGTGCACTAACAGGGGTGAAAGTTCATTCTATATTTTTAACAACATGAGCATATAACAACTGCGTCAAGGGCAAAATAGATGCTTTGCACCTGGTGTACCATAGGCCCTTAGTGTGTGTTCTTTATTTCTTCATTTCCAAACAGTCCAGTCCTTCTCATTTTCACTCTCACTCAATGCGTACTGTAACAGATTGTTTTGGTAAAACTAATTGAATTCTACTTTTTGGTTTTTATCAAAAATGAAAACTGTTCAGACATTGATTTAAAAAGTCCAGACTTTGATTTGCACTTCACAGTACATTTTCCTGCAATGGTTAAACAAACCAACACAGTACAGTCAACAGGGAATAACTGAAACACTGCACTGCACAAAAGAAACATGTAGCTTATCAATACCAATAAATATACAGTGAAAATAAAACTGAGGTCTAAACATGCAGCAATGTTCTTCAGCAACAACATGTGGCCACCGTGCTGGGACTAGATGGACATCTTGTTGCTTCTTTCTGTTCGGATGTCAATTAACTTCTCATTTAAGCGGTCTTCATGGTACCTCCATGTCAAATGTTTTGTTTTTTTTTATCTGGAGATTTTGACTCTTGGACTACGTTCAAAAAAGGAAAGAAACTCTACTGATAGTGACAGCCTATGTAGATTACAAGATGTATACTGCCAATGTATGTTTGAGTTGAAAATAAATGTGCCAAGTCATTTGCCAAAATGTGGAAAAACATCTGAAAAAGGTTACAAAGAATGAGAAAATATCTTTCTGTTGTATCAAACCAACTGAAAAACTTTTGAAGTCTTTTGACTGGAAGAAATAAGATTATATATAAGTGTGTGTGTTTTTACTCACCTCCCTGAAGAGTGTACTCTGTAACAGGACTGCTGTAGGCTCCCAGGCCCGCTCCAGTATACGCAGCCACCTGGATCTGGTATTGTGTCCAGATGATCAGTTCCTTCAGCAGACAGTAGTTAGTCTCTGGGCTGCTGATGTTCTTCTCCTGGTAGTCCCCTGGCAGCCCTGCCAGACGGTACCTAAACACGCGCAGAAGCACTTCTAAATATGATGGATTGGAGCAACATAAGGAAGGTAACAAAGGTTGATTGAGTCAATACAGATACATGTCAATACACTGCTACTGTATATGCACAGTAATACCGCTCTAGCTCAAATTGTGGAAAAATATCAGGCTTTACTTTAAGGTGTTGATTTTCAATTCATGGCTCTTCCTACCCACGTTAAAAGTGCCTTTGGGTGAGAAAATAACTCCAAAATTGCTGCTGTTACATTTATATGCAAAGCCAAAAAAAGTCAGTTAAACTGAGCAATATAACTAAATGTAGTCATAGAAATACTTCCCCAGCAGGCAAAGAAACCTGACTAAAACATTTCCATTGTGTGAAGTCGCCTGATTTATGTCAGAATCCCTGAAGAATAAAAACCTTCAATGCCTTGTAGACATCTCTAAATAGTGCACCTTCAAGGCCTTTGCTTTAGTAGAGGTGATATAAATGTCCACTTAAGACGATATATGACCCGACGAGACAGGGAGTGTAATACCACGGAGGTATTGTACATATCTGATGGAGTAATAATCCACATGTCAGCGTTTTAATATGGAGCCGATTCACTGTAACTGGATATTCAGATGTTTTTTAAGGCTGAGTCAGCGCTCCATCACACACACATACTGTATATATACACACATACACACAAACAGAGACCTACAAAGCGAGGGAGCGCTGGAGGCTGACAGGGCTGCTCTGTAGTGGGGGCGATAACCCTGTTCCCTCCCTTTCAACCTGACACACTGACACTCACATCAGAGGAAGGAGGAGGTGGAGGGGAGGGTATAAGCTGAAATGATACAGTGAGGATGCATAAGAGCGCTCTCTATTTTCCACTGATTTCTCGAGTGGCGTCAGATAACACATTGAATGAGGATAAAGACCTGACGACAATTATATGCAAATTTGAGTGAGGCAGCTGATGACAGTTTGATTGCACTCGGCATGTCACACATATTTGACACAGGGAGAGATAGCTGACCAAGGCCAGAAACAACATCTTGAATGTCTGAGGTTATATATTAGATAAAGAGAAAAGGAGACAAATGAAGAAATGTTTCTTTCCAACAAACCTTAAAGAGGTCATATTATGCCCTTTTTGGGGTTTGTATATTTAATCTATGTACCTACTAAAGTATGTTCACAATAGCTAAAGATGTACTGCCGCTCCATGCACCGGCTCGCTTCTGACTCTCTCTCTAAGGCTCTGAAGTGCCCACGTTCAGAGTCCCCACGTGTGCCAAGTCTGATCTGATTGGTCGGCCTGTCAGCTCCGTCGTTATTGGTCAGTCGCTCAGCACGGTTCTCGGAAATGTCACGGCCCTTTTACCATATTGGGAATGCAGCCACTTTGGCTCCGAGGGCCGAGCAAAAACATTAGCACTTTAGCGCTACTGTGCTACCGCAGGCTACAGCATATCGTGGGCGTGCTACAGAAGTTAATGGGCGTGCAACATGAGCTGCTGGGCTTGCCACAACGAGCCAATGGTCTTAGATCAGTGATCTCACACTGACAAGACGTCACACTGGCAAATTTTTTTCGAGGGGGGCTAGAACCGAGCGTTACATGCAGCTAATGCTACAGCTAACAGGAGGATGTAGGAGAAGCCGCGTTTCCGCAGACTTTGAACTTTTGCACATAGATGTGCCTAAACATGCACAGGACACTTGGAAAACACACTAAAGAGCATATAAAACCAGAAAAAGCATAATATGACCCCTTTAACATTCATAGATACAAGACATTCTCCACACTAAGGATGCAAGTAAACAGTTATATATATATGGTTGTTTCATTTAGAAAACAATACTCATCGTAATAATTGAGATTGCTAGTCCTGATTGTCTATATCCATCTACCTCTATCTATATCTATCTATACTGTATATATATTTATATTAGGGCTGTCAAACAATTACAACTGTTAATCTTGGTTAAACGCTAAATATCAATAGTTAGTCATGATAACCAACCTAATTTTAACACTATTACTTGGGAGTCAGGTTGTTTTTTTATGGAAATAAATAACATCCAGAGCTCCTTGGAAGATAAATATTCAAGTAACTTTTTATCTCGAGACATTAGAGCCATCTATATTATCAATATTAAAAGATGAGACAATAACTGGTGTGCAAGAGGTTATGGTTTGTGCTTACATGGTCTTTAGGAGTAACCAACTACAGTAGTTTACCCAGAGAGCTCTTAGTAGGGTGGACTTTTATTTAAAAAAATGATCAAATATATTCATATGTTTGCATGGAAAACAGATCATTTAAGGGCAACTTTCAGATGAAATATTTTAACACTTAGCAGGTAAATGTTGTGTACAGTATTTGTGTGGCTTTCCCCCCGCATACCTGAGCACGTATCCTCGGAGGACCCCGTTGAGCTGCTGCTCTGGAGGGGGCTGCCACTGAACCATGATGGACTGGTTTGTCCGCCCACTTGCCACGATGTTCTTTGGAGGGGCGCTGGGTGCCTCCTCCCTCAGCATCAATCTTAGACACAAAATCACACACACACACACACGATCACACACACACAGACACAATCACACACACAGGAAAAAAAAGAGAAAAACAAAGAGAGACAAATGAGTCTGATTAAGATTATTAGGCCTCCTGTAATGAGAGCATCAGTATCACTAAAAAAGTTAAGGCGTTTTTTTGTGCAGTCTAACATGTCACTTTAATATGAACAGTTCACACAGGAGCTGTACAATATGTAAAAAGACTGAAAAGTTTGAAGGCTTGGAGTATCTTCATCTTTTTGAGTCTGAGGGTCGGTTTTCCTACAAAAAATGATCATATTTGTCAAAAGAGATGCACAAGATGGGTCTTCAACTTATTATAGAGTTTCATTTCACAACTTAAGCAGCTCTGATAAATTGGTAAACAATTGTGGCCTCATGTCTCGAAACTCTCATTCTCCTGTTGCGTATTGAAAATTGCATTAAGTGCGTTTCCTTTTCATCTCTGGCTATATTTTCCATTTATCAGAAACCAACAGCGGCTGCTGCTGAGGCAAACATTTAACACATCACTCTGAGTACGCCTTCATGAATTCACTTGAAGTTAAGTCACTATTGCCCCTTATTCTCTGGCAGGTTCGATCAACAAATTACCTTCTTTTTTGTTCTGTGTCATTATCTTGATACTTTCTCAAATTCAACCCTTATACAACATCCCATTGTAGAGCAGCCGGATAATGCGTCAGATAGAAGCTGAGGTGTAGAGCGCCCATCTTTTAGTTTCCTTTATTTTTTTTCCGTAATCATTCCTGTAACATTTTGGTCTCTTTTTAATCTTTTTTCTTCCCATCCGAAAACTTTCACCTTTCATCCACCATGTCCTTTGGCCTCAATTATTTGATTCTTCTATCTCTTACTCATCGCCCTCTCTTCTCTTCTTCTCTGTAACCTCCCTTTCAAAACTCCGACCGTGTTCAAAGCTCTCAGCCCTCTCATGGTTGGTGAAGCACACAGGCTGAGCTGGTCGGCCTCTGGCTCTACTGTAAGCAGCTCAGTAAACATAATCAGAGTCATATGTGGTCACACACACATATAAACACACCAAACAAATCCCCCCCCCCCCCCCCCCCCAGCTTAAGACACACTGTTATATCCGATGGTCTTTTCCCTTCCATGGATTATGTCTGCAGATTTACATCCCTCCGATCCCCCCCCCCCCCCACCTCCACTTCCTCTCTGTGCCCCATGTCTTGCTGAATGATTCCCTATGAGCTATTGAGCCATTAGCTGTGGTACCACTCTCTGTATTTGTGTGTCTGAATCTGTAGGTGCTCATAAATGTGTGTGGATACATATTAGTGTGTGTGTGTGTGTTTGTGTGTATTTGTGTGAAAGCAGGGGTGGTGCGAAAGCTGTTAGCTGGAGACTTGCGCAGGCGGATATACAGCACAGGCCAGTGGTTTTACAGCTGTGCTTTACTTCCATTAGGTTAGGCAACTGTCAGACAGCACCAGGTGCAGCAATCATACACATGTAGACACACATACACACACACAAGCTAATGGGCCTTGTGTGAATGAGATGGGCATTAGTGTAGCTGACTGGAAGTGGGGTATATATAATCCTCAACTATGCCTGTGCTTCTGACTGAAATTGATGATGCACATTAATGCATGTAGACAGACTCACGCTGCACAAACACCCACACACCCTCACAGTGCTAAACAGATGTGGTCATTCACTATTCGACTACAAATATAGCACACACAAATGCACACTGACACACCTTTTCTCGATAGCAGAAACTTGTAGTGAATTGCTTTAATTCCCTTCCAACCCCATTTCCGAGTTAATATTTCATGCAGTGGGTTCAGCATGAGGACATCAAC